>NC_061107.1:31261662-31300877 GCF_015104395.2 Macrobrachium nipponense | reverse complement strand
ACTTGAGCCACTCTAATCATAGTGGTACCATCCCTTTGTGGTAGGGTAGGGAGTGGACATTTGGTAAGCAGCTTTCGCAGGTGTCATTGGTGGAGAAATTAATTCCAGGAAAGGCTAACGGTGTCTTCTTTGGAATTTCAGACAGTCTAAATATTTTCTTTCCTTAAACTTTATTTTTTTTTCCTTTTTTTGTTTTTTTTTTTTTTTTATTGTTATTATGACCCCTTTCCTCCCCCCAAAAATAATTAATGAGTAAACCTAATGTTCCCTGTACCCCTGGATCAAATGGCGAACCCCAGACACTGTGGACGACTTCGGCTTGTTTAAATAAGGAAAGCTCTGTTGACAACCTCGGCAATAAAAAGGATTCCTCCAACAATACTTCTCTGACCAGTGTTGTTAAAGACAATTTATCGGCACTGGTGGAAAATAATTCTTGTAGTAACAGTAATACTTTACTCTCTGGTTCTGGCTCATTACCAGATACAACAAAAAATCTGAAAATTCTCCACTTAAAAAACATACCAATTGGTTGTAGCTATGACATAATTCATGAAGCCTTCTGTAGATTTGGGGCAATCAAAGAAATTTTAATGGAGCTTAATGGTAGTAAAGGCTTTTGGGAAGCTTGGGTATCATTTTCAAGTTTTGAGATTGCTTTAGAAGCAAATAAAAATTTAGAGAGCATAAGAATTGACAATTGTTTGATTTCTGGGGCTCTATGTGATAAAGCACCAAGACACCTAGAGGTATATAAACCAGAAGAATGGTTGGAAAAAGAAATAGAGCATGGACTTCCAGAAGTAAGAACCCCCAAGCCCCCAACATGGATAATTGCATCTGGGAAGATAGAAAATTATAACTATTATAAGATGAGTAAATTTATACAAAAAAAAGTTGGTTTAATTAAAAGTAAGGATATTAGCAGATACGGTAAGCAATCTGTTTTGATTAATGCAAAATCAGATACTCAAGCTCACATGCTTTGTGGCATGAAGATTGCAGAAATTGATCCTATTAAGGATATTAAACCACATATGAGCTTCAGCTATGGTAAGGGAGTAGTTTTTGATAAAGATCTATATGAATTTTCATAACCAGAAATTCTGGACATGTGCCCTGCTAATGTTTGGAAAGTAAGTAAGATCCCTCAAACAAGCATGGTAGTTTTAACATTTGAAACCCCTGTCATACCAGATCATATAATTATTGAGAATGAAAAAGTACGTGTTCGAGAATATAAACCTAGGCCTTTACAATGCTTTAATTGTTTCAAGTACGGTCACCCTTCCCGGTACTGCAATAATACGAAGATCTGTATTAACTGTTCTTTGTTAGAACATGGCCAATGCAACAGAGATACAACCTGTGCAAACTGTAAAGATCATCATAAATCAAATGATAAAATTTGTAGAGAATACAAGAAAGAAGAAGCTGCCATCTTGAAAGCAAATGCTGAACATATTAGTGTAGGTTATGCAAAGCATTTACTCAATCGACAACATAATTTTGCTCACGCAGTTAAGATGCCACCAAAAGATTATAATCCACTACCCCTTACTACCACAGGGGGACCAGTGGTAGCACCTGGCCCGTCAGGTGCATCTCCCTTAGTGGTAGTAGCCCAACCATCTGGGTCAAGTGCTCAGCTTATAAAAGCCAGAGCACAAACCTCCAGAGAGGTCAAGATGGTTTCCACCACACCAAAAGTAGTGTCACCGATAGGAGCATCTCTCCTAGAGGTAGTAGCCCAGCCTTCTGGGCCAAGTGCTTGAACTGTTGAAGTTCTAGCACAATCCTTCAAGGAAGCCAATGTGGCTTCCACCACCTCAAATGTATTGTCTCAGGCAGAATCTCTACCTGATTTGATGGAGATTGGAAAACAAGATCTTCCAAAGAGGAAAAGGTCCCCATCCTCCTCACCTTCATCCAAATCAGGTAAGTGCCCTACTGCTCATGATCCCAAGGTTGACTTGTATAAAGTTCACAGAAAGAAAGAAAAGAAGAGCGGTGGCCTAGTAAATGTTAAAACTACCAGGCCTTACATGGCTTCATCTGAAAAGTCCCAAAAGGCAAATGAGACAAAGAAAAATAATAACAAAAGATAATGTCTATTATCCAGTGGAATTGCAGAGGTCTAAGTACTAGCATTGAGCAAATAAAAACTTTAACCAGGGACTCTGACACGAAGGTAATTTGTCTACAGGAAACCAAGATCAGTGACAAACCATTTAATCCTGGACTCAATTATCATTTTTGTAGATCCCCTCCTTTGCAGGCTGCAAGAGCTCAAGGTGGTACAGGTTTTATTATTCACAAATCTGTAAAATTTGAAACAATCCTACTCAATACACCACTACAGGCAGTGCAGTTAGAACTCATATCGGAAAAAAATTACTTTATGCTCGCTATATATTGACCATCTTTAGAACTTTTCCTCTTCGATCATGCTGGGAATCCAAGAAGGCTTAGCCTTTCTGACCTCCAAGACCTGATCAATCAGCTTCCTGCCCCTTTTATTAAATTTAATGGGTGATTTTAATGCAAAGCATACTTTATGGGGTGGAAATGTGTGCGATAGATGGGGTAATCTTGTTGAAGAATTAATCGACAACAATGATGTAATACTAATGAATGATGGTTCTCCAACTAGGTATGATGTATTCCACAACTCTACATCAGCTATTGATTTGTCAATCTGTTCCTCATCCATTCGATTGGACTACCTTTGGTCAGTAAATGAACACCTACATGGCAGTGACCATTGGCCAATAATGTTAAATTATGTCCATAATCTTCCTTCTCAGTGTCCACCAAAATGGAAGATAGACGAGGCAGACTGGGCAGCTTATGAAAAGTGTTCACACACCAATAAAGAGTATGATGAATTTACATCTCCAGTGCATGCCTATCAACATCTTGAAAATATTATTGATGATAATGCTAGCAAGTTTATACCTAAAACATGCGGTTTACCTCATCGCTCTGTAGTTCCTTGGTGGAGTAAAGAATGTGCCAACGCAAGAAATTGACCCGAACTTGCTTCAGAAGATGCTTGAGAACAAACTATGTAGCAGATAGAATAGCGTACCTCAGAGCCTGTGCCAAACAAAAAAGAACTTTTAAAAAAGCAAAGAGAGCATCTTGGAAGAAATATATATCTAATATTAATACCCCCCCTCATTTTGGGACCACCTTGACGTGGTGAGGGGGCTCTCGAACCTCAGGAATCTCTTCCCAGGTTCGAACCCAAGAGTCCCATATGACATTATATATTTTCGAGTAAACTTATGTGGACTTTTCCATTTTTTGCCAAAATTTTTAAAAGCAAATAAATGAGAAAACATATCATGGCTTAACGTGGAGTTAAATCCGAAGCTAAATAGTGAGAACTGTGGTAGATCCATCATCTACCCGACAATGTTCGGACCTGTTTTTCAGGCGGAACTATTCTGTGGAGCTGGACCACGGATTCCAGGGGGGGCCTGGTTCTAGGAATAGAACTCTCGGCCATTTCCTATCCAGTTTGCCCATAATGTGATTAGGATGGGGATAATGTATTAACATAATACTCTTAGTCCTAGCAAGCGGGTTCTGCTTACACTTGGGCCATACTAATCATGTTATGCCATCCCCTTTTGGGGTAGGGTAGGGATGCGGACATTTGGGAGTCCTTTCTCACTTGTGCCTTTGGCAGAAGATTTAACTTCGCGAAGGGCCAATGATATCTTTTCAAGAATTTTTTTTTTTTTTTTTTTTTTGTAAAAACTCAAAATTTATGAACTGTGAAATAAATGATTTGAGTACCCCTGGGCCCCATGATGGAAAAACTACGGCACAGTTGATGACCATTGGCACGTCACTCCCGAATTTCCTAGGTACTGCCACAAGTAGTGAAAGTTTATATAAAAGATACAAAGGAACACCCTGTTCCAAAGTAAAGCAGCAGAACCAGAAAACCAAATAGAGTGCATAAATAAAAAAGAAACAAACAAACATAAATTGGTAAACTCCAATATCGTAACAATGGAACCATATATGATGAACAATAATTCTGAATTAGAGACAAATAATCCTCCCAGCAATACAGAAAAATATAAAAATCATAATAGACAAGCAACATACATAAAACAAGGACCAAAAAAAAAGAAACAAAAATTACCGACTTAATCCCACATTGGTACATTTTGATGACCTCTTTGGACCAGATAATTGGTCAAGATTTCTAGTCCTCAAAGCTGACAACAAAATCTCAGCAGCGATGCTAGAAAACAAATTACTTAACATATATCCAACACAAGACATGGAATGCAGACACATCAAGGACAATGAATGGCTTATCCAAGTAACCAATAAAAAGCAGTCCACTGCCTTTTTAAGTATAACAGAAATAAATAATATAAAGGTAATAATTACAAGCCACGAAACATTGAATTATGTACAGGGTACAGTCATCCTACCCAATAGCGAGCAGGAGCTTCCTTCAAAACAACTATTGCTAGACTCCCTAAAATTGAGATATAACAATATCCACGATTTAGAAATATACTCTATTTCAAGTAGGAAAGATAAAAGTAAAAATATCAACATTGCCAAAATAAAATTTACAGGCCAAGACTTACCATTTAAAATAAAAATTCTAGGACAAAATAGAGAAGTTCGTCCTTTTGTTCCTAAACCATTACAATGTACACAGTGCTCAAGGTATGGACACACATACAAAAGATGCCGTAATAAAGCTATATGTGCAGTCCTGTGCATCAGATGACCATACCACTAATTGGAACTGTAATCATCAAAATGTATTAATTGTGGACTAGCCCATCACGCAAAATCTAAGGAGTGTTCATTTTACCATATAACACAGAACTTCAGTTGTTAATAAATAGGACAGGAATGTCAGTCATGGAAGCCAGACTTGAGCTAAAAGTAAGAGGCGTTAACAATCCATCCAAAACCCCCACCTTTTCAAATGTGACTAAAAATCAAGACATCAAACAGCACAATGACAAACAAGATAGTATAAACAGGGAAACTGGATTTCATACCAATAATACTGAAACACAAAATAAAAGTGATATTACAACAACCAATACCACCACTAACATAGATGATTCAGTTATCCATGGAAAAGAACTTCCAATAGAAGAATAATTAAATAACTGATGATAATCGAACTGGCAAAAAGAAAAGAATTCTAGAAAGAAACCCCACCTAAGGGAAAAAAGGTAAATATTG
Organism: Macrobrachium nipponense; assembly: GCF_015104395.2. Taxonomy (NCBI): domain Eukaryota; kingdom Metazoa; phylum Arthropoda; class Malacostraca; order Decapoda; family Palaemonidae; genus Macrobrachium; species Macrobrachium nipponense. The sequence continues at coordinate 31,295,639 of NC_061107.1, read as the reverse complement.
AAAATTACAATCAATCCAGAGAGACTCCAACTACACCAGGAGAACATTTTAAAAAGGATATTAAACTAACCTCATCACAAGTGGAAATACACAATTACCCTCAATCTCAATCAAACAGCCAACATCTGGACAGTAACAGATCACTCTTGTACAAGTTCTCAAATAATACTAATGAGAAAATCATACCATTAAACCAAACCAAAATATAACTATCACCCCCCAACCCCCACCATCCACAAGACCGAAATATCCCATTAACAACAACAAAACAAATAACCCCTCAAACCAACAGTCCTTATCACTACAGAAAAGGAACAATAGAATTACAAAACCAGAAATTTCTAAAGCTAGACCAAATACTTCTGACCAATAATTAACATTACCAAACATGCTTCATCTTGTGGTTGTAATGAATGCTTTGTAAGTACATATAACCAACTAACTACCAAGACAGAGGACACAGTACGAAATTGTATTGACAATTTTACCAAATTAAGGAGGTGCCCTTTAACACACCAACATGAGAACGAATTATGTTCTGAATCCTTAAAATACAAAAAGGACGACTTGGAAATTATAAAATCAAAAATAGACTTATTAATATTCAACTATGAAAAACAAACAACTGCAGAATCTAATAACCAACATACAAATACAACGATTAAAAAACCACAAATAAATTCAAATGCATATAAACTACGAGATAAAGTAAAATCAGCAATCAATTTACAGAATTTAACACCAATTCCTCCCAATAATGGAATATAAAATCATTCAATGGAATATAAATGGTCTCTTAACCCGACTACGTCTGGGTGAATTACAAAGAATCATACGAGACCACAACCAATGTGCATATGTCTACAACATATAGGAAGTAACCCTACAAATATCCAACACTATAAAATTGCCTGTTATTCACCAACTGAACGGTGGAAAATTAGGCACAGCCATATACGTTCATAATAGCATTACATATGAACCTGTTGACATACCATCTATGCCATATCAAATAACATCAATTAAACTGTATATGCCTGATAAAAGTAAAATTACTATTTGTAATTTATATAACCAACCAAATTTCAATGCAAATTTCAGTGATTTTTCTGAACTTATTAGCAAAAGTACAGGAACCACTACTTATAGTAGGAGATTTTAATGCACATAATCCATTATGGGATATTAATAACCCCACTGACACATCCGGAATCAACATAGAGAATACTATAATGAAACACAACCTGTATTGTCTCAATGAAAGTGAAGTTCCAACATATTTTTCAAATACACACCTAACCTTTTCTTCAATTGACATTTCATTATGTTCAAATGATGTAGCGGAGAAATTTGAATGGAACGTCCTAGACGATTCATACACAAGTGACCATTTCCCAATCATTCTGAACTACTTAAGTAATGTCAAAATATTGCCACCTACAAGATATAATATCCAAAAAGCTAACTGGGATAAATATTTCCTATACACACGAAACATACCACCATTCCCACATAATGAAGATCACAATACTACATGTGAATCCTTCTCAAACTTCATAATAAATGCTGCAGATAAAAGTATTCCAAAAACCAAAACACATTCCACAAAATCCCCTGTTCCATGGTGGAATCCAACATTAACAACATTAAGTAAAATAAAACATATATTGAGTCGCAATCTAAACAGACTCAAAACTCGCCTTAAATCACTCAACAAAATGCCCTATAGTATAAACATATTAAACAAAATAGTTTATAACAAACATAACAATTAACCACATTAAACCACTATATAACAAATATACAGCCAAATTTAGAAAAACGGTAATAGCAGAAAAAATCGCATCATGGAAGGAATATGTCTCAAACATATCTTCAAACACATCCACAAGGGATGTCTGGCAAAAGATAAGGAAAATCAATGGAAAACATATAAGACCTCCATGAAGTGCAATACATTTAAATGGAAAAATATACCATGATACTTATGAAATATCAAACATAATTGGGAAACATTTTGAAAACATCAGTGCTTACTCCAGCCTAGATACACATTTTCAAAGTATCAGAAAACAAAAAGAAAATATAATACTCAATTTTGAAACTCTTGAAGACCTGGATATAACTATATTTTTAACATGGATGAACTAGATAATGCCATCAACTCATTTTGCATCCCTCTGCCACTCCAGGATTAGATAAAATATCATTTGAAATGATAGAAAAATTAGCTCCTATAGCTAAATCATATTATTAAATTTTACAATAGTATCTGGCTAAAACGTGTCTTTCCTGATAAATGGAAACATGCCATAATTATTCCAATAAACAAACCAGGAAAGGATGCAAGTAATCCATCCATTTTATAAGACCGATATCTCTAAAAGACAGTTGCCTATGCAAAATCTTAGAAAAAATGGTTAATGCACGATTAACGTATGTAATAACCAAAGAATCCATTTTAACACCAACACAATCTGGTTCAATAGCTGGCAGATCAACCCTAGATCCCTTAACACATTTAGAAGATCATATCAAAAAAGGCTTTGAACAAAAGAAATTAACAGTAGCTATATTTTTTGATATAGAAAAAGCATACGATACAACATGGAAACATAACATCATGCAAAAACTCCACTCCAAGGGACTAAGAGGCCACTTACCAATATTTATTAAGAACTTCTTAACAAACAGAACTTTTCAAGTAAGAGTAGAAAATTCCTACTCAGTAACCTATAAACTAGAGAAGAAGGAATCCCTCAAGGTAGTGTCTTGAGCTGTACATTGTTTGCTTTAGCAATCAATGACATTACTATAAATTTACCAAGTGGTGTAAAAAACAGTTTATATGTTGATGACTTTGTCATTTACTATACGAGTAGTAATCTGAGACACGCTCAGAGAGTTCTTAGTACTGCCATTTCAAATATATGTAGTTGGGCAAATTCAGTTGGATTTAAATTTTCAACTGATAAAACAAAAGCAATCGTCTTCTACAAAGACAAAAGGTGGATGAAGAACCAAACAATCAAACTGCATCTTTATAGCACTGAAATACAATTTTGTACAAAAATCAAGTATCTAGGAGTAATATTTGATCAACATTTAAATTGGAAAGAGCACATCAAATACATTAAAGCCAAGGGCATCAAAGCCCTTGCCATATTAAAAAAGTTATCACACACTAATTGGGGAGCAAAGCGAGACATTTTATTAATGATATATAAGGCAACAGTCTTATCCATAATAGATTACTGCTGTCCAATATATTCATCCGCCTCAGAATCTGCATTAAAATCTCTCGATGCAGTGCACCATGAAGGCGTGCGATTGTGCACAGGAGCTTTCCGATCGTCCCCAACAAACTCACTTTTGGTGGAGGCAGGTATTGCCCTTAAAACATCACCGTAATTTAATAACAATACAAAGAGGTCTTTCAATGCAAGCGGGATCGTCTCCTGCAACTTACTGCTTCCAAAACTGTAATCAAGTAACAGCAGTTAATAGTACAAGCTCTTTCCCAAAAAGAGCTAGATACATAATGAACATACATAATATGAATCCAATTTTTCACCCACCAATGGAATTGCCACCACCATGGATTTTAAATAGAGTAAAGATATGTACCTCCCTGTCTTACCTACTCAAAAAACAAATGACAAGTACGGAAATGTACCGCCAACATGCTTTGGAACACATTAGAAGAAAAGGCGACAAATTTATGATATATACAGACGGCTCCAAAAATAATGTTGGAGTAGGAGCATCTGCATATTCGAAAAATATGTTAAGTAAAAAAGCCTACCTTCAATATCATCAGTATTTACTGCTGAAGTCACAGCCATACAGATGGCTCTAGATATGATATCTGAGGCAAAAGCAAGTGTCTCTGTAATTTTCAGTGACTCACGTAGCGCTATAGATGCAATAGGACAGTATAATCAGGAAACCAATAGTACAGGAAATTCAAATAAAAATTCATCAACTCCTCCAATCAGGAATATCAATGGAATATGTTGGATCCCAGCCACACCGTGGGAATAAAAGGAAATGAATATGCAGACTCTGCTGCCAAATTAGCCTGCACTATCCCTCCAACAATTTCATATGCCCGCCCAGTGTCAGACTGGGTAAAATCAGTTAAAACATTAATTACCAGGATTGGAAAGAAGAATGGGCCTCGGTGCCAACAACAAACAAACTTAAAAATATAAAACTGAAGTCTATGCATGGAGGACATCCTCACAGGAGGAAAGAGCAAAAGAGGTGATCCTAGCAAGCTACGTATAGGACACACAAGATTCTCACATGGTCACTTGATGTCAACACCACATGCTGACCCAGTGAAATGTAACAGATGTCAAATACCCATGACAGTGCAGCATTTGCTTGTTGAGTGCCCAAATTGGACCCAGCAAAGATCTATTTATCTGCGGAGTTCAGAAATGAAAAATATTCTTGCGGAAAGCAGGGATTTTTCAATTAATAAAATCATAAATTTTTTAAATAAGACGGGTTTCTTAATAAGTCTAAATTTTTTTTTTTTTTTTTTTTTGTTTTTTTTTTTTTTTTTCTCAGGATTTGGATCCCTGAGAACCAGCCCGAGAAGAGTCTACTTGAGACTCAGAGGTCTGGAAAAAACTAACACCTATTAATAATAATAAATATATTAATACCAAAACTCCTTCAAAGGAAATATGGGACAAGATTAGAAAACTTCAAGGCAAATTCGTCCCTAAGCCTCTACCAATATTAAGGGAAAATAATAGATATATATCTGACCCCAAAGATGTAGCAGAGGTTCTTGCTAAGCACTTTGCCCATGTATCAAGTGCTGACAACTATTCCCCAGCATTTCAACAAATTAGAGCATCAACATCTGTTGTTCCTCCTGTTTCTTCAAATACTGAAGCTTTTAACCTGCCTTTTAGTATGGAGGAGATGCAAAATGCTATCTCTAGCTCTTCTTTAACTGCCCCAGGTGAGGATGACATCCCCGGTATGAAATGATTATCACATCCTTCCAGTGGATACCAAGGAATTTTTATTAGAAACCTTTAATGGTCTATGGGCTTCCCATACATCTCCTGATTCCTGGCATACATCAACTTGTAATTCCAAGCCACAAGTCTGGTAAAGACCCAGAAACTACCATCTAGTTATAGGCCCATGTCCTTGACCAGTTGCATTTGCAAACTATTTGAGAGAATGATCAACAACAGACTTGTGTGGTATCTAGAATCAAAAAATCTTTTATCTAACAGGCAGTTTGGTTTGTAGGAAGAACCGAAGTACTCTAGACCCTTTGCTGATGTTATCAAGGGAAATTTCAAATGCCTTTTCTAACCAAAACCAGGTGGTGGGTGTCTTTTTTTGACCTCGAAAAAGCATATGACACGACCTGGAGGGGTGGTATTTTAAAGCAATTGGCCTCGTGGGGTATAGGAGGACATATGTTCTCTTTTATTGAAGAATTTTATCAAACCGCTCAATTAAAGTGAGAGTAGGGTCAGAACTATCTTCATCCTAGATGCAAGAAGAAGGTGTCCCCCAAGGCAGCGTATTGAGTGTGACCTTATTTGCTGTTGCTGTTAATAGTCTCATGAGTCACATACCTCCTAGCATACAAGGATCACTATTTGTCGATGACTTTGCAATTTACTGTAGTGGATCATCTGCACTACAAGCATGCCAAAATCTTCAAATTGCAATAAATGCTGCATCCGCATGGGCAAATTCTCGTGGATTCATGTTTTCACCTCAGAAGACCAAAGAAGCCATTCGCTTTAACTCTTACTCGTAAAAGGGAAGAGATCCCCACCCTTTTCTTAAATGATTGTATTTTGCCATATGAGGATAATATCAAGTTTCTTGGAGTCATTTTCGACAAGAAAATGACATTTGGTTCCCATATAAATGACCTATCTATCAGGGTTAAGAAGTCACTGAACATTCTGAAAGTGTATTGCATTTTGATTGGGGTGCTGATAGAACAACTTTGCTTAGAATTTATACATCTTTGTGTCTGAGCAAGTTAGACTATGCATGCCAAATATATGGGTCAGCTGCAAAAGACTTTACTTGGAAAACTTGATATTGTTCACAACGCTGGGCTTCGCATCTGCATAGGTGCTTACAGAACATCTCCCATTGACAGTCTCTATGTGGATTCTGGCATACCTCCCCTTTCCATTCGCAGAGAGGAGTTGAGTTTGAGGTATTTAGCTAGGTCCCTTGCTGTGAGAAACAATCCTAACTATAAATATGTTAGGGCGCCTTTAGATCGGGCTCCTAACAGATCCAGAGTGGCCAAGCCTTTGGAAGTACAGCTGAAAAATGATGCTAGAGAAGTAGGCTTGTTAACAGCACAGATAGCAGAGGTAGGATATCCCAAGTCTCGCCCTTGGTGTAATCCACCTGTTAAAGTATGTTTTACGTCAGGAGGGAAAAATACCTTACCTAGTAGGGTAATGAAAAGTGAGTTTTTAAATCATGCTGCTCAACATCATGGGAAACATGTTTTTACAGATGGCTCCAAATCGGCTGCAGGAGTTGGAAGTGCAGCTGTGGTGGGGGATATTGTTATTAGAAGGAAACTCCCATCCTCTTGTTCAATATTTACTGCTGAGCTGTACGCAATAATTCTCGCAGTCCAACATATTTTTAAAAATGGCAACCAAAATAGTTTTTATACAATTTTTACGGATTCCAATAGTGTTTTACTCTCATTAAAACAAATTATGCCAGGCCATCATCTAGTACAAGAGGTGCAGGACTGGTTAGTACTTCTGCAGTCTAGGAAGAGTATCAGTGTTCACTTCTGTTGGTCCCTGCCCATGTTGGGGTGGATGGAAATGAACAAGTAGATAAGGCAGCAAAGGAAGCTTCAGGGCTAAGTAATCCATCCCCCTTGAGTATTCCTTACAAAGATCTTAAAAGTGAGATTCATCTTTACTGTAAAAAGAAGTGGCAGGCTCGATGGTCTGAACTGACCACCAATACAAAATTGAAACAAATCCACCCACTGGTGGATAAATGGTCATCTTGTAATGCTACAAGTAGGAGGGATACCATTATTTTAACTAGGCTGCGTATTGGCCATACACATGCAACGCACAATTATTTAATGAAGATGGGGAAGGGAGACAGGCCCTCTCTGTAATACCTGTCAAGTGACAATGGATGGTAAACTATTTTAGTTGATTGTCCTGTTTTTAATCTTCAGAGGAGGACACATTTACTCCAGGACAAAACCTTTGAGAGATATACTGGGGGAAAACTGTAATACCCTGACTTGAGAAAATTTATACAAAGTATTGGGTTATATTACGAGCTATAATTGATTTTATTAATTTTATTTATTTATTTTACCCTTTTAATCCATATTTATTTCACATCTAGATTTTGATTGTATGAAAGTGTTGCGATTGATATTAAAGGTTTAAAATGGTACTAAATGGTGTGAGTGCTTGGCTTAATGCCTAAATCCTATATTCAATTCAATTCGTCTAATGTGGCATTTAGAGAAAAACAGATTGTTATCCTCTGTTCAGTTCGGCTTCAGGAAAAATCGTTCAGCCTTGGACCCTTTACTGAGATTATCAAATCAGATTCAGCAGGGATTTTCCAATCAATGCCAAACAGTAGGGGGGTATTTTTTGATCTGGAGAAAGCCTATGATACAACATGGCGATTTGGCATTGTTTAAACGGCTCAATGAAATGGGAATCAGGGGCATATGTTAAACTTTATCAACTCCTTTTTAAGGGACCGATATATTAGAGTGAGAGTCGGGAATAAGTTTTCTTCTTGTTATGAGACGGAAGAAGGTGTCCCACAAGGCAGCGTATTGAGCGTTACCTGCTTTGCCATTGCTATTGATAATATTGTGAAACAATCTGTTTCCGTTCTCCAGTTAGGGCTTCACTATTTGTGGATGACTTTGCCATCTAAACAAAGTGTATTAGTGACCTTCAAGCCCTTTTTTGTTGGGAACATTGTTCTAGTGGCAACCCCTCTTTTCTTTCTTTACTAAAAAATAAGATGTAGAGGAGTAATCCCTTCTCAGGTTTGGTTACAGTGCCTAATTTAACTGCTTTAATAGGCAACGATGAAGTTGTTGTCTTAATGTCCAGATTAGACCTATTAAGAGGCTGTATTAGGGAGCTTCAATCCCTGTCATGTTCTTTGCAGTAGTGGCAACTCCTCTCTCTTTTCCTTCTTTGCATAGAGAAAAGATTTAGAATTGAAATACCTTCCAAGATTTGTGTCAATGCCTGATTTATCTTCTTAAGTAGCAATAGAATATTGAATGTCTTATGTCCAGTTAGAACTCTTAAGGGTTTACCTGGATAAACGTAAAATTGTTAGAGAAGTTAAGAATTTTTTTTGTGGTGTTGAAAGGCCAATCACTCCTATGTCCAAGATGGCTAAAATCTATGCAAACACAGTTGATTCTTTAGTATTTTACATTCTTGGAGATAATTCTCATGGCTTCTGTACCATATACATCTTTATTTCTGTACCAAATTGATAGTAACCTTGGCTTTCCATCTTATCGTTAGTTGTTAGGAAGCCAGGTATTGAATTTTAGGAGTATGAAGGTACATATTGGTGTACATATGAGAGTGTACCTTCATATATGAAAGTTGTAATTATCTGTATTTTTTGAACTTTTGATTATGGGGTTTCAACTCGGGCACACGAATCACCAGTACTCTGTGAGATAGTCCTTTTTTACCCTGTAAGGATCCTCTGATAAGTCTTGCTACGAGGACCTTACGCTCTTTTGTGGTTCCAGCGTCTGGTGACAATAGTATTTGCCGGTAAGGATCACACATCAGGTAGGAATGTTTAGAAGTTTTTTCTCCTTAAAAAGCTTTCAGTTTGCTTGGCTGATCTGTGTTTCTCTGGCTGCACTAACTAACCATCCTCATTCAATGTGGTAGTCAGCTAACTTAGCAGTAGGTAAAATTCATACCAAATAGTGATAATTTTCATGATAAAATTAATTATTTGGATACTTACCTACTGTTAAAGGGGCCCACGCAGCCTCCCCACATCTTAGTGGGTGGTCATGAAGAAATATGACAGATTGTAAAAATTCCAGCTCCATCTAACAGGAAACAGATGAATACAAAGACTTTCCTAGTGAATTAGCCAAGCACATAAGTAAAACTAACTTGAACAGTAGGTAAGTATCTAAATAATTTATTTTATTATGAAAATTGTCATTATTCTAAAAGATGAGCAAGTCATCATGTACTACTTCAAGCATCAGCTTAACTTTTGCCATCCATTTTTATACTTTGTCATTAGAACTGGGTAGTTATCTGCGGTAGACTAGGTAGTTAATTCCCAGGTAACTGTATGAGACTCTGCTAACTTTATTTTGCTGTTGGTGGAAGTTACCTGGACGCAGAGCTGGTGATCAAAGAGGTTGGAGTCAACTCATTGGTAAAGGCCTGTGGCTTGGGAGTTGTACTGAACCTGATTGCTGCAGCTACTGTAATAGTATGGTTCTCTCGATATAGCAGCTCTTACAATCACAGTTGTAACTGCTATAAATGCTCTCAGAGGTTGAAGAAAATTTATCCTCTAATGGCTGGCCTGTCTCAGGTGTCGCATTTACAGTACCTCCTTTATGCCAGATGGTTACAATATACCCAGCATTCTCAGCTGTAGGGCTGTGCTAGTCAAGGGTTAGTGTTTCCCTTGCTTGAGGGTACTATCAGGAACATTTGTTCCTACATGGTAACAACTGTCGGTCCTTTACAAAGGAAAAACTTAAGGTGAAGCTTGGACACAGCCGCTGAATTTTCAAACAGGCAGTACAGTACTTGACTACCATCCGGTCATTGATTATACCAAGACTGGAGTTGAGCGTCCAATTTGCTTTTGGCTGTCATTGTGTGAGCACACATCACTTCACTCTCTGCCCGACTGTCTTGCTGGATTTTCACCACTTCTTTCCCGGTGGGATTTTTCCTTTTTTTGTGTGTGTGTATGCTGTTTGTGTGGTTTTGTTTGAGTTGTTTAATATGAACCCTCAACAAACTCTATATCTCCAGCCTTTGTTGCCGTTTACTTCCAACAGGCGATGCTCGGGAGTAGACAGCAAGAAATGCAATAAAATTAGAGCCTCGGTGGAAGTAGATCCACATACATTGTGTACTTCTTGCCAAGGGCATTGATTGTGATAGCAATGTAACTTGTACCAAGTGTTGCTCGTGGTCCTCTGCCAGTGGGAGAAGTTTGCTGGGAGGAGGAGATATGTCGGAGACCAAAATCCTTGGTGGGTAAACGTTTTGCCCCCTTCCACTCCTGAACTGACCCTTCTGCCTCATTCTTGTCCCCTAGCAGTCGCCCTACGTTCACTACTATCCTTCCAGGGGAGGCTTCTCTCTTCTACTTACGCTTTCCGAATTTGAGTTCGGGGGTTGAAAGGGGAGAATGAGTCAGGGGGTTGAGGTGAGGATTGGAGGGGCCAATTGATGAAGTTGGGGGGTGAAAGGGGAGGGAAGGGAAGGAATTGGCGGCGGGCCAAGCAGTGCTCCTTCTGGATCTCTCCTTGCCCTGAAGGTTCCTCCTTTGGATCAAGGATGGACCCCTCCTCCTAACCAAACTTTTTCATTTTTGTAGGTGAGGTGCCGGGGTTAGGCCAGGCATGGTCTTCCCTGGGCCTCGTGGGTTCCCCGTCATTGACAGCACTGCTGGCTCACCTGAACCGCGCTCCCAGCCCGGCTACTTCGCTCTCCCACACCTGGTCTGGTCGCACCAGCTGATGAACGTGTCTGCTTCCGTGGGTGGCAGCCATCAGCTGCCTTCCTTTGCCTTTCCGATGCCACCCCCCCTTCCCCCTCCGGTTCCTGCCTCTCCTGATTTCACCAGAGGTGACAGCAATACCAGCCATGCTAAGGGTGGGCCCTGCCACATCAGAGTGCACTCCAGATTGCTGCCCTGTCCCTCCTGTGACTACTGGACCTACTGTAGTTCCCGGACCAGCTACTGTTCCTGCTCCTGCGCCCGTTCCCGGACCTGTTCCTGTTCCCGTACCTGCTTCCAACTCTGCTACTGCCCTTGTACACGAGCTGTCTCACTCTGATGCTCCCTGGATGGCTCTCACTGCTATCCTGCAGCTGTTGAAGCGGAAGAGATCAAGCAAGGTGTCATCGTCTTCTTCTTCGTCCTCGTCTTCGTTGTCTTTGGCTGCCGCCTCCTCTCCTCCCCCTTTGGAGGTTTCTCAACCTAAGAAGGGGAAGGTTGCCTCTCCACCCCTTAAGAAGTCTCCTGTCAAAACTTCGAAGGGTCTGCATTCCTCCTGCGGGTGGAAGGCAGTTGGCTCTTGTCAGCTCGCCCTCTCCTTCTGGAGTGGGAACCGAGTCTCCGCCTTCAGAGGCAAGGGCCTCGGGAGCCTCCGGAGCACAAACGAAATTTTGTTCTCCAGCTCCGGGTTCTGAAGGCGCTGGCGGAGGAACCGGAGACGTGTCGGGATCTCGTTCACAAGTTTCCTCGAATGTGTAACCTTCCAAGGGAGGTAGCACATCCACTGACAAGAACGTGGGATCAGCTCCCAGTTGGGACAGTGGCACGAAACGAGAGAAGGGATCGAGCCATGGCTCGGACCCACCTGCGAAGACTAAGTCTGGTTCTTCGTCAGTTGCACCTCTCCCTACGGAAGGAGCGATGGGAGAGACGAAGAGGAGGTCCTCTGTTCAGTCCTCTTCACCAGGGGCTTCGGCCTGGAAGAGTATTGGGGTGTGTTGTGAGGAGGCTGCGCATTCTCGCTAGGCAGGGAGCTGTGTCTCTGCAGGCAGCAGCGCTGCTCACAAGAAGACCCTGGCTCCCACCAGCGCTGCTGCCAGTCCTGCTACCAGCACTGCTACCAGCATTGCTACAGCGCAGCAAGAGCAGTCGCATTCTCCTCAGGAGTCCACATTGTCAGTACGATCGCGTTCTCCTAGATGCGCTTGTCACCACTGCGGGTTGGTACAAGTGTGGTTCACCCCACCTGGCAGCAGCGCTGCTAGGAGGAGTGAAGGCGCCTGATCCACCTCTCCTATTCCCTCTACTTCCTCGGGATACACCGGGAGAGGTAAGGAGAATAGCAGGAACCACACGGAGTACTCACCACGGGATTCAGCGACAGCGGGCCTACGTCCCTGGAGTCTTAGGACCCTATTAATTGTACGCTAAAGTTGTAGAGTATGGATCAAAGGGTCTGGCTTGGTTCCTCCGGACGGAGGAGTAGATCGGGAAGACCGATCCCTGGAAGGACTTGGGCCTTTACCAAGGGACTCAGACACCCCCGAGATACAGAGGACTTTTGCAGAGATTGTTGTGCTGATTAGTCAGCACAACAATCTCGGGGAAGCAGCCACAACCTCCTCTACTGGAGATTGTCCCTCTCACCTTGAATCCTTTTGGGGACCCAAGAAGGAACCCAAAGCTTCAACGGGACTTCCTTGGTCAGCTTTAGCTGATGGCGTGTTGGTTCAGGTGGATGATCTCATCTCGGGACAAGAGAATTCCCTTAGATCCAACCGTTTGGATTGGCTGCTTCTTCCTTCTGTACCTCGCCAGAGGCACTTCTATACGCCCTCGGACAGGCCTCTACTGACTAAACAGGTTGACCCAGACCTGGTTCAACTCGGTCCTGGTCTATCGCTGCAGCACCTACCCGCGGAGAACATTTATCTCTCACAACAGGAAGCAGCGACTTGGGAACCACTGCTATGGCAGCTCTCCAAGCACCTCCTGGTTGGACCTTACGTCGTTCAGTGTCCAGGTCACCGCTTCCTCTGGGGCCATCTCCCCAGGAGAAGACTCGGCCTTCGGGAGACTGTGCCAGTCTGGAGGGTAGGGCAGGTACCTACATGGGGCCCACCAGACTGCTCACTGTGGGCGAGCCTAGTACTCGAGGCGCGACGCTGCCCTCTCTCAAGTATCCAGGTCTTTCGGTTGTTCCGTTTAGCGGTTTTTTTGGCACTGAGAACAGACCGTTGCTGGGTTCTGCCTCTCTCTTTGATAGTGAGCAGGTAGATGCTGCAGTGGACAAGCGATGGAACGAGGATAAAGACTGGCTTGTTCACCAGACAGTAGTGAAAGCATCTGCTCCTTCGCATTCTACTGTGGCCAGACCTTCGAGTCGGGCTAGCACCTCCTCGGCTCCGAAGAAGTTTTCTGCTTTGAAGGGAGCCAGAGGAATGACCCAACCTTCCTCTTCCAAAGACGAGTTTTCTTGTCCCTTTCATACTGATTTCCAGTCGGGACGAAGAAGGAAAGGGAAGAAAAAGAGCAAGTGGAAATGGCCCCCCCCCCCCCCCAGCAACTGCCATTGCTGGGGGGGTTGCCTATTAAGCCATTGGGCAACTTGGCAGCGATAACGGAGTCGGAGACCTGGGTGAGTAAGATGTTCCTTTTTGGAGGTGCTATCTGCTTCCCTTTGAGTCCCTGCCACCCCTCACCAACCACCTGGTCCGGCTTCTATCCTTATGTAGTGGGTATCTGCAAAAACACAGGCATTTCTGCAAGAAATGCAAGCAATGCTGAACAAGAGCGCTATTGAAGTCGTGCCGGATGGGTATCCAGGATTTTACAGCTGAGTCTTTCTTGTAGAGAAGGCCTAGGGGGGTTGGAGACCAGTTGTAGACCTTTCTCCCCTGAACCAGTTCATTTGCCAGACTCTGGTTCAAGATGGAAACAGAACGATCGATGTTGGCATCCATCAGGGAGAACGACTTCATGCTTACGGTGGACCTAAAGGATGAGTATTTTCAAATACCCATCCACAGGTCATCCCACAAGTACCTCCACTTCATCCTCGGGGAAATGATCTACCAGTTCAAGGCACAATTTTTCGGACTGTCGACCACTCCCCGGGTGTTCACGAGAGTGTTCAACCTGGTCTCAGCTTGGGCACATTCGCATGGGATATGTGTCACAAGGTATCTCGACGATTGGCTGGTCCCGGCGAGCTCCTGATGGCAGTTGCTACAGGACAGGGATCGACGACTTGAGTTTTGTCAGAATCTAAGGATCCTGATGAACCCGGAGAAGTCCGATCTCGAACCCAAGCAGAGGACGTTGTATCTGGGCTTGCTGATAGATATATGGTAGCAGCAAGTCTTTTCCCCTCGCACTCTTGTATCAGCAAGTTCAGAGAGGTAGCGCGGCTTTACCTGCTCGACTTTGGCAAGTCATGATCGGTACCTGTCGTCCTTGGAGAAGCTGGTCCCTCAAGGACATCTTCACCTGTGGTCTCTTCATTGGAGACTCAGGAACTTTTGGTCCCAGTCACAAGATCCTCAGTCTCCTTGTTCCTCTCTTGCAGGAGGCAAGGGAGGACCTGGATTGGTGGCTGGACGACAGGAACCTCACGGTAGGAGTGGATCTGACCACTTTCCATCTGGACATGCTCCTGTTCTCGGATGCATCAAACGAGGGGTGGGGCACACACCTGGAAGATTTGCTAACTGCAGGAGTGTGGAACGATCACGACAAGCACCTTCACATCAACTTTCTTGAACTCAAGCAGCCTTCCTGGCTGTCCAGGAGTTCCGGGAACAAGCGATGGGACACTCCGTGGTGTTGATGAGTGACAAAACCACGGTAGTGGCATATATCAACAAGCAAGGGCATTTCTCCTTCAAGCTCCACATGTTGACAATGCAGGTGCACGAGTTGGGGGCAGTGACTCACTCAGTGAAGCTGTCAGCCAGGTACATCCCGGGCAAGAGGAATGTAGTAGCAGACAAGCTTAGCCGCCAGAATCAGGTGGTAGGAACCGAGTGGTCCCTACACCAGGACGTAGCAGAAAGGCTCTTCAGCCAATGGGGGCATCCTGTCATAGACTTGTTCACACCCGGGTTACAACAGGAAGGTGGAAATCTGCTTGTTGCGCCAGACCCGTGGGCAGGAGCAGAGGATGAGTTCCAACACCCGCGGGACAACCTGGAAGTTCTTACGCCTTTCCCCCTTTCTGCCTGATTCGAGCTGTGCTCAACGGGTTGCGGATCACGCAGAGTTTTACGATGATTGGTGGCACTCAAATGGACTCAGGCCATTTGGTATCGCGACATTCAGGCTCTTCTCTCTGTGGCACCGAGAGAGATTCCCCTGTGGCAGAACCTGCTGTCTCAACCGCACATAGAACGGTACCATCAAGCAGTAGAGTCCCTGTGTCTTCATGCATTACACACAAATTACAATTAGATAAGTTCAGTGTTAAATAACATATCGTATTAGATGAACTTTTTTCATTTTTAAATATATAATGTATTAAGATAAATGCCCTACATATGCCCAATGCAGCCATATTGCTGATGGTTGACTGAGGTCCATAGGCTAGCCTAGGTAAGTAGTATGTACTGTAAGAGGTAGGAACAGTCATTGTTGCTAATAATAAAAAATGAAAATAAAGCCTAATTATTACAGTACATTAATTGGTTATTAAAAATAAGCCAAATTATGTCTGTTACTATAAACTTAAGAAAATTCCCTAAGTTACGTCGCCAGCCAGCAGACGTAGTAAACAGATTACATATACTACTGGAATATGTATACAAAATCACTTTAAAATATCTTTCAGTGTGTGTTATGATACTATTATTATTATTATTTTTTCTTTCATAGAATATCCTTGCTAAATAAGGGCACTTTAGATAGCCTCTTTATGCTTTATGAATGTGATATTATCGGCAGACTAATACCCATTGAAAGTAGATCCTCATAAATGTATTCCTGTAAAATTGGAAAAGAATCCCAATATTAAGGATAACTGTGAACTATCGATCTCAAAACCTATTAATTTGATTGTAAAATACTACCAAGAAAATATTGCCCCTTAGTCAAGCATGACTGGGAACTACGAATTATGAGTATCATACCATCTGAAACTGACAACAACACACATGCAGTCTGTCTTATTTATCGAAGTGTTGTGTCTTGTATGTTGGTGGTCATTTGCCTCCACCTCTCTCGATCTCTAGCCGCTTGTATTAGTTGATTTACTGTGTAGTCTCTATCCAAGTCTCCCACCAAGCTGTCCAAGTATTTGTCTCTTCCTTATTTCTTCAGCATATTTCTATAAAACCACATCTCCGCTGCATTCAACTTGGATTTCAATTCCCTGGTGATTGTCCAGCTCTCTGATCCATACATGAGAATGGACCCGACATACGTTTTCAGAGCTCTTGTTGTTGTTTGAGTTCCATTCTGTTATTTGTTAAAAGATTTTTCATATTCTTAAAAGAGTTTTTAGCTATCAGAATTCTCCTCTCAATGTCTTGTTTTGCTCTCGCATCTTGTGTTAGTAGACTGCCTAGGTAAACAAAACTGTTTGCTTTTTTTGTACTCGTGTTGTTTATCAATTTATTACAATTTGGTGGATCTTGATTCTTTGATGCAACTACAACTTCCATTTTTCTTACATTAATTTTCAGTCCCATTTTTTCGCTCTCCCTGTTAACTGTGTTTACTAATGATTGCAGTTTATCAGTTGTCTGCAATGATTACTGTATCATCTGAGTATCTGATGTTATTAATATTTACTCCTCTGATCTTAATCCCTTCCATATCCTCTATACTTCTCAAGATGATCTCTCCATAAATTGCAAACAGATCTGGTGATAATACACATCCTTGGCAAACTCCTCTCTTTATTTCCACCCATTCTGATTTGTTGTTGTCAATGCTGACTGCTGGCATTTGATTCCAGTATAAGTTGGTAATGAGTCGGATGTCCTTGCTATCTACGTTTATTCCTTGTAGTATTGCTATCAACTCAGTGTGCCTCACCCTTTCAAATACTTTTTCATAATCTATGAAACTTATATATACATCTTTCTAAACTTATATTGCTCTTTCTGTTAACATTCACATAATGAAAATTGTGTTTCTTTACAAATCCGTATTGTTCCTCTGCAATTTCTGGCTTTAGTTTTCTTTTTATTCTGTTTAAAATCACTTTTAGAATTATCTTTGTTATCTGGCTCATTTAATTTACTATGCCTATAGTAAAGTAGCTGCAATTCTTAAACTCGGCTTTCTCTCATAAATTAAGTTCCATTCAGAAACTAAAGACAGTGACCATATTGGTAAAATGAAATCAGCTGATTGTTTTGCAAATGTAAACAAAACCAGAATGCAAATGGCAGATTGCTCTGTTTGTATTATAATTCAATAATATGGTAATAATACCGTATATACTCGAGTAACGTGCGATCTCGCATATCATGCGACCCCCAAATTTTCACCAATAAACAGTGGTTTTGTCATGTATCTCATGTATCATGCGAGTTCCTTTTCCGGGAGCGTCAGTTCATAAGGTTGGTGGTTTAGCATGCTCATGGCCGTGTCATTCAGATGTGTGCTGCTGCTAGTCAAGTTATGGTAATTTTTTTACTAATCTCGAGAATTGAATAGAAAATCTCAAGATTAAAAAAGAATCCCAAGATAATAAAATAATTGTAAAAATAACACGCCTTGGAGTCCTAAATCATTCTCTCTCTCTCTCTCTCTCTCTCTCTCTCTCTCTCTCTCTCTCTCTCTCTCTCTCTCTCTCAGGAATGGAATAAATACTGTAATTTGAGTCTTTCACCAACAGGTATCTGTAAATGTGTAGACATTGTGTGCGTGTTTAAAAAAATGTGCAGTACACACACATTCCAATGTTTTGGTTTTTGGAATTTTTCAGATTTCGGAAATGTGAGGTTAGATGCATAATCAAACAAACATCACTACTGCAGCAAAAACATTTTTTCCCTTTGTTTTTCATTATTGTTATTTATTAATTACAGTTTATTTAAATAAATATTAATATAATACTGTTAACCCTCTTACGCCGAATGGACGTATTAAACGTCGAGTCAAAATGTCTCCCGTATGCCGAATGGACGTACCATACATCGACTCAAAAAAGCTTTTTTAAAAATTCACGGAAAAATACTTATAGGCCTACCAGCCGAAAACTTTTGAATCACGCGCCTTGGGGGATGCTGGGAGTTCACGGATCAAGGCGTTGTTTTGTTTACAATCGCTACGCAGGCGCGGAAGCGCGAATTTCTTTCTTATCGCACTAAAAAGTATCAGTGACACATCTCAAAAGTTATTTCGTCACTTTGACATAATTTTTGCACCATTTTAAATTATCCTTTACATGAAGTATTATATATGAAAATGTGTGCAATTTCATGTAGAATACAACAAAAAAAATATTCATGATTGTAGCTTTTATCAGTTTTGAAATATTTTCATATAAATAACGATAAGTGCAAATATTTTAACCTTCGGTCAACTTTGACTCTACCAAAATGGTCGAGAAACGCAATTGTAAGCTAAAACTCTTATATTATAGTAATATTCAATCATTTGCCTTCATTTTGCAACAAATTGGACGTCTCTAGCACAATATTTCGATTTATGGTGAATTTATGAAAAAACTTTTTCCTTACGTTCGCGCGGTAACTCTTCCGATAAATTTTTTTGTGCGATTGTCCTAATGTTTGCACCATTTTAAATTTGCCGTTACATAAAGTTTTATATATGGAAATGTGCGCAATTTCATGCACAATACAACTAAAAACAACCCATGGTTGTAGCTTTTATCAGTTTTGAAATATTTTCATATAAATAACGTTAAGTGCAAAAATTTCAACTTTCGGTCAACTTTGACTCTACCGAAATGGTCGAAAAACGCAATTGTAAGCTAAAACTCTTATATTCTAGTAATATTCAATCATTTACCTTCATTTTGCAACGACTTGGAAGCCTCTAGCACAATATTCGATTTATGGTGAATTTATGAAAAAAACCAAAACATTTTCCTTACGTCCACGCGGTAACTCTTCCGAAAAAATCAGATTTTTTTCCTTTTTTTCCGAAAAAATCAGAATTTTTTTGTGCGATTGTCGAAAGGTTTGCACCATTTAAAATTAGCTGTTACATAAAGTTTTATATATGAAAATGTGCGCAATTTCATGTAGAATACAACTAAAAATGATTGAAGGTTGTAGCTTTTCTCTTTTTTCGAAATATTTGCATATAAATCACGATAAATAGAAAAAAAACCACGTTTGGTCAAATTTGACTCTACCAAAATAGTTGAAAAACGCAATTGTAAGCTAAAACTCTTACGGCCTAGTAATATTCAGTCATTTATCTTCATTTTGAAGCAAATTTGAAGTTTCTAGAACAATATTGTGATTTATGGTGAATTTTTGAAAAATATATTTAACTTCCCTCCGCGCGCCGATTCGCGGCCACAAGTCTCCGAAATGCGTACATCGCATTATCCTAATATTTGCTCCTTTTCATATTAGCCGCTTTATAGAGTTTCATATATCAAAATGTGCGCAAATTTATGAAGAATACAATAAAAAATAATTGAAGGTTGTAGCTTTTCCCATCTCCGAAATATGTGCATATAGAAAAATATATATATAAAAATTTCTACATTCGGTCAACTTTAACTCGTCCGAAATGGTCGAAATCTGCAATTCTAATCTAAAACTCTTACAGTATCGTAATATTCAATCATTTGTCTCATTTGAAACAAATTGGAAGTCTCTAGAACAATATTTAGATTTACAGTGAATTTTTGAAAAAAAAAAACATTTTTTTACATCCGCGCGTTACGAATCCGTACATCATTTTGTGATAATATTTTTCCGGTGTTGCTTTTATTGTTTTACAATGCATTATATATCAAAATGATTGCAATTTAGTGTACAATATAACGAAAAAAAAAGTAACTCGTTAGCTTTGACCGTTTTTTGCACAGCATGATTTGAATACAATTATGTATTTTTTTTTTGCTACCATATATCGCATTATTTACATATGATAATGATATTAATTTTCATTTCTGATGGTTGCATACTAAACTTCAGACAATGACAAAAAAATGAGCCAAAAATTAACTCTTAATCTTCAAAACTAAGCGCGCTGTGATTTTTTGACAAAATTATTTTTTCCGCTTCCACGCTCACTCCAAACCGGCCCCGGCATACGGGAGAGGTTTTGATTTTTAGGGGTTCGGCATAAGAGGGTTAAATGAATGTGAGATAACTAAGATCACCTATAACTAAATAGTGGGACAATTAACCCTCTTACGCCGACAGGACGTATTTTACGTCGACATTTTTTGTCTCCCGTGTGCCGACTGGACGTATTTTACGTCGACTTACAAAAGTTTTTTTTAAATTCGTGGAAAAATACTTATAGGCCTACCAGCCTAAAACTTTTGAATCACGCGCCTTGGGGGATGCTGGGAGTTCACGGATCAAGGTGTTGTTTTGTTTACAATCGTTACGCAGGCGCGCAAGCGCGAATTTCTTTCTTGCCGCATTAAAAAGTATCTGTGACACATCTCGGAAATTATTTTGTCACTGACATAATTTTTGTACCATTGTAAATTAGCCGTTACATGAAGTATTATATATGAAAATGTGCGCATTTTTATGTAGAATACAACAATAAAATACTCATGATTGTAGCTTTTATCAGTTTTGAGATATTTTCATATAAATAACTATAATTGCCAAAATTTCAACCTTTGGTCAACTTTGACTCTACCGAAATGGTCGAAAAACGCAGTTGTAAGCTAAAACTCTTATATTTTAGTAATCTTCAATCATTTACCTTAATTTTGCAACTAATTGGAAGTCTCTAGCACAATATTTCGATTTATGGTGATTTGATGAAAAAAACACCTTTTCCTTACATCCGCGCGGTAACTCTTCCGAAAAAAACTATACATGCGATTGTGGTAATGTTTGCACCATTTTAAAATTAGCCGTTATATAAAGTTTTATATGTGGAATGTGTGCAATTTCATGCACAATACAACTAAAAAACAACCCCATGGTTGTAGCTTTTATCAGTTTTGAGATATTTTCATATAAATAACGATATTGCCAAAATTTCAACCTTCGGTCAACTTTGACTCTACCGAAATGGTCGAAAAACGCAATTGTAAGCTAAAACTCTTATATTCTAGTAATATTCAAGCATTTACCTTCATTTTGCAACAAATTAGAAGTCTCTAGCACAATATTTCGATTTATGGTGAATTTATGAAAAAAATAACATTTTCTTACGTCCACGCAGTAACTCTTCCGAAAAAAATCATACGTGCGATTGTGGTAATGTTTGCACCCATTTTAAATTAGCCGTTACATAAAGTTTTAATATATGAAAATGTACGCAATTTCATGTAGAATACAACAAAAATAACTTGAAGGTTGTAGCTTTTCTCATTTTGAAATATTTGCATATAAATCACGATAAATAGAAAAAAAAACTGCGTTCGGTCAAATTTGACTCTACGAAATGGCTCGAAAACGCAATTGTAAGCTAAAAACTCTTACAGTCTAGTAATATTCAGTCATATCTTCATCTTGAAAACAAATTCGAAGTCTCTAGCAAAATATTTAGATTTATGGTGAATTTAAAAAAAAAATCTTTCCTTCCCTCCGCGCTCGGATTCTCCGCCACAAATCTCCGAAATTCGTACGTCCCATTCTCGGAATATTTGCTCCATTTCATATTGGGCATTTCATAGAGTTTTATATATGAAAATGTGCGCAATTTCATGTAGAATAAAACGTAAAATATTTGAAGGTTGTAGCTTTTCTTATTTCCGAAATAATTGCATATAAAAAATATATATATAAAAAAATTCGACATTCGGTCAACTTTAACTCGTCAGATATGGTCGAAAACTGCAATTGTAAGCTAATACTCTTACAGTATAGTAATATTCAATCATTTTATCTCATTTTGAAAGAAATTGGAAGTCTCTAGGACAATAGATTTATGGTGAATTTTTGAAAAAAATATTTTACGTCCGCGCGTTACGAATTCATGCATTATTTTGTGATAATATTTTCTCTGTGTTGCTTTTATTGTTTTACAATGTGTTATATACCAAAATGATCGCAATTTAGTGTACATTACAATGGAAAAAAAGTAACTTGTTACCTTTAACCGTTTTGCGCACAGCGCGATTTGAATACAATTATATATGAAATTTCGTTTTTGCGCTATCATATATCGCATTATTTATATATGATAATGATAATTTTTTTCATTTCTGATGGTTGCATACTAAACTTCAGGCAATGACAAAAAAAGGAGCCAAAAATGAACTCTTAATCTTGAAAACTAAGCGCGCTGTGATTTTTTGAAAAAAATATTTTTTCCGCTTCCGCGCTCACTCCGAAACCCCTCCGGCACACGGGAGACAATTTTTTATTTACCGCTCCGGCGTAAGAGGGTTAATACCATATGTTTACTAATAGCTATTATTTTCAAAACAAACATTCCGTAAAACGCAAAAAATATATGAACATGACAATCAAAATATAATAGTGTTTTGCAGTTCAACTTGTGAATTTTAACAATAAGTATGACTATATAATATATTTCCCCATATCGATCTTGAAGTTGAAGAGTCGTAAAATTTTGAGGATGGTCCGGGAAAAGGATTTGTACTTTGTGATTACATATCGCTACAACAACAAAGAAATAATTATATAAAGAAAATTATTGAGTAATTTTTGCCGTCAGCAGTCAGAAAATTACAAACATGGTAACGTTCAAAACTAGTGCCATCCACGGCATATGTCTATAAATAGAACAGAAGCAGAGGGCAGTCATTGGATAGCAGATCTCCATGGCTACCAACCAACCAATCAGGTGTTATTTATACTATGTGAATTTCTTAGAATGAACGTTTACACACGCGAAGCCAACGATAATGTGTGTATTTTGCATACAATACGTAGTTGTAGTTTTTATTAGTGTAAGTATTTTACTGATTACATGAAGAATAGAATGATTCCTTCTCATTACTTTGAATGCAAAATGGTTTGAAGATTCTTCCGCAAAAAGAAAAGAAAAAAAATTTCTTTAGAAGATGATTCCTATTTACTAACGCGGTTGACATAACTCCAAAACAAAATTCAGCTCTTTAATCTCTGGAAAAATGTTAATCTTTCTGTCTGCTGGTCACACCCTTTATATCCCCGGCGGCATACTTTCAAGTCTGGAAGAGTATAGGGATAGGGAAAATTAGGACCAATCAAAGCGCATGGAGCTGATCCAGACGTCACAAGCCACGCCTTTTAGCTCCCTCCTCAGTCCCATATCCATTACTGCCACCAGCCACGATTCCGAAGAAATACTTCTCAATTTCACCGTTTACGGCTTGTATGACATATTCAGTTTAGTCAGCTATATCTAAACATAATGCAACACTAATTTAACAACAATATATTGTTCAAATGAGATATACCGTGAATGATATTATGCGTTATTGGCGCCTCACTCCTGGTAAATAATATTTTTACATCGCGAATTTCTAAATTATAGACTTGAAAATGCATGTTTAAAGCCATTTACAATGAGTTACGATAACTCACGGGATGAATCAAACAATATACAAGATGGTAAAAATGATGGATCTGACCTCGTCTGTAGGGGAAAATAGAGAGAGGGAGTAGAGCTTACACTAAGGATGTCTATGGACATATGCAGTTTCGTGGCAATGCACATTACCGTGCATTGTATAAAAGCAATATACTGGTCATTACTGGGCCATGAACAGGAATCAGATATAGTCCCTACTATTTACAGGGACACAGTATCAGCATCATTCATTAAATTATTTCAAGAGCTAATGTGTACTTAAGGAAACCTACGGTATTGTTATTTTGGTGATCCAAGTTAGCCTACTGTAACCAAATATAGTTACTTGACAAACTCATCCTGTCAATGGCTAATTTGAATAAGGCTGTTTTTCAGTTGTACTTGATAAACTGTAGTAAAAAATTGCCTTTTTGAGGTGGATTCCGTTTTGATAAAACCTTCCAGATGTCCTTACCTGATTTGTACTTGCCATTCATTGTGTACAAATATATAAAAAGTTTGTTATTGAATATTTTTTTATTTTGCTTCTTACTTTTCATACATTGTGTACAGACAAATAAAAAGTGATAACATAATTCAGTATTGAATATTTTTAGCAATCCCTTACGTGATGTTTGCTTAAAATTCATTGTGTACAAAGAAAACACTAATCATTTAATTTATTCAATATTTTAGCAAACCCTTCGTACTGTCATTCATTGTGTGCAAAAAATTACAATGAGTTACAGTAGACTTTTTACTGAGCTGAACTAAAGCAGAATTGATGCATAAATTTATTAAAACTGCTATATACCTTAAAATAAATATGGATGACATTTCTTTTCCATCTTTCTTTCTACAGAAAATTTTATACAAATATTCAACATGTATTAATTAAAGCCAAAGATAACGGTAGTATATGAGTATACTACTATTTTCATACAAGCTCACACTGGAATGGCAAAATGTATGCCTAAATTAAGTTTCATAGATTTTTTTTTTTTCATATAGATTTTGGAATTATGCCAAGCTCTGGGACAACTAAGGCTATTCAGCATTGAAACGGAAATTGACAGTAAAAGGTTGAAAGGTGTTACAGGAGGAAATTCTCGTAGTTGCACATGAAACAATTGTTAGGAGAGGGTGGACAGTAAGATGGAAGAAAGAGAATATGAACGGAGGTAACAGTAAAATGAATGACAATAGGTGCAGTTAGACGCCGAAGGGACGCTGCGAAGAACCTTAAGTAATGCCTACGTTGAACCGAATGAGGTGTACTGACGGCAACTATCCCCTTACAAGGTGCATAAATTTGTCATCAAAAACTGTATCCTCCACATTTCATTTAAGCATAAGGCAGTTATTATTTCAGTACTGTAATAATAAAAAAAATATATCCTGAAACAACAGGCAGTAAAGACATTCTGAAAAACGATCCATGCTCCATGCTTTTAAAGTCGTACTTTCAATTTCAAAGTCGAAGATTAAATTCATCTTTATGGGTGAGTCTAAGTGCCGCGAAGTTCTTGAACTTCTTGGACTCCGGTCTGTATTCTGTGGTGCTAATACAGGTCATATACCCTCATTTTACCATACCATCAATTTACCATCTTGTAGGTATATTGTTTGATTCATCCCATAGTTATCGCAACTCTCATAAATGCATTAAAACACGTATTTTCAAGTATATAATTTAGCAACTCGCGATGAAAATATTATTTATGCAGAAAATATCGACCTTATGAGCAGGAATTAAGAGGTACTGAGCACTATTACCAAGAGGAGAAGCCAATAACGCTTAGTATATTTCACGAAGAATATATTGTTGTTGAATTACTGTTGCATTCTGTTTAGATATATCTGACTAAAATGTATAGGTCATACAAGCCGTAAACTGTGAAATGGGGAAGTTTTTCTTCGGCATTGTGACTGGCAGTAATGGCTATGAGACCGAGTGTAGCTAAAAGGCGGGGCTTGTGACGTCATGGATCAGCTCCATGTGCTTTGATTGGTCCTAATTTTCCCCATCCTTATACTCTTCCAGACTTGGGAAATATGCTCCCGGCGACTAACAACAACAAAAATTTTTGTTTGTTTATCTTCCAAGATGTAGATATTTATTACCTGTAGGTATAGCACATTTTTTAACAGTATGCCATACACACACACACACACATACAGTTGCGCGTGTGCTAATACCTATTGGTTTCAGGAGACTCCAAGTTAACATTTACAGTCTTGTTGAGAGGGAGATGAGAGAGAGTTCATCCTAGATGGCCTTGGTTCATCTCTTCTATCTCTCGAGGAATGTCAAGATTTGTCCCTGCTCTTGTAAATTTAGTCCATGCGACTGACAGCAACAAAATTCATATTTTTTTTTTCTTCCAGATATGAATTACCCGTACTGCACATTTTTAACAAGCATGAACACACTGCAATATACTCTCTCTCTCTCTCTCTCTCTCTCTCTCTCTCTCTCTCTCTCTCTCTCTCTCTCTCTCAGAAAAGATACCGTCAATTCAATTTATCAGTATCTTTTCCTGATAGACAGACAGAGTAAATATTTAGGACTCCAAGGCTTGGCATATGTCAATTATTTTATTATCTTGGGATTTTGGTTAATCTTGGATTTTCCATGGTCAACATCTTGGGATTAGTAAGAAAACTGCAGATTATTTGAGTAGCAGTAGCAGCAGCTGCAGCGCACACCCAAATGAATCGGGTAAGCCTAGCACGCCAAACAACAGTATTTACAAAATGAGCCAAGCTCTCTGGCTGGGCTGTTTTGGTCCTCCCACGTGTTTGATCGCATATCTGCCAAATTTATAATAACAATAGAGATAAAACCATTTCTCCCATTACAGATATCAAATATTATCTTTTCCGTTACGCAGAATACTAAATAAATTACGTAGGTTCACGATTGATAAAGGTTTTTTTATGCAATAACAAGAAACGGAGTCAGATTTTCTATCACCATGGCATCTCATTTTGGTGCTGTTGCGAATATTTCAACCAGTTCCACGTGCGTTTAAATCCATATGACTGTTACAGTCTGGAGGCAGTTCTCCCTTCTACACATATCTTGATTTCTTAATATCGTAGGTATAGAATAAATTGGTGAGCAAGGAAATATGAAATAAAGCATAACAGAGTAAGTTTGACGAGTGAGAAAATAAACAATCGTATACAGATTCTCTCTCTCTCTCTCTCTCTCTCTCTCTCTCTCTCTCTCTCTCTCTCTCTCTCTCTCTGACAAAATAATAGATAGGAAACAATGACTAAATATTGCTTGAATGCGATATGGCAAAGTTTTGGCCTGACTGAAGTGTGGAGTGACTTTGACACCGACTTACAAGTTATTCCTGGTCATCTCACAGCCATGGATAGACATCAACTTCACAGCCGAGAAAGGGCAATTGTATACAAAATAATTAGGTATGGAAAATGCGAAATGCGGGCCTATGTTGTTCCATAAAAAAAGCTCTCGCTCGGACAGCTGAGGATTTAGGAGAGAGAGAGAGAGCAGGGCCGAATAGGAAGGAGATTAAAGTACCTGGGAATGAAAACCCCTTATAATCTTATAATTATAGCCTCGGGGTTTGTCTCAAGGACATCCAAAGGTCTGTCAAACACGGGCAGTTGTTGTTTTTGTAAAATTTGCATAAGGGCAGATCTTTAAAAGCCACGCCAGAGAGCTCGCCACGGTGACAAGACTATGCCTTCCATATGAAGATGAAATGATCAAAGATCTGGAAGACGACGAATATTACTGCCTTGTTGGCGAAGAATTCAGAGCAGTATTTGATGATACGGACACGGAGAGCCACTTTGGAGGATTTTAGTTTATTAATTTTATGCATTTTTTTTTTACTTTAATAAATTTTCACTTAACTGCGTATCCTAAAATAAAAATAATAGTTCAAGTAACAAATTTTTCTTTTATCGAGTAAAACAAAAAGTAAAAATTCCTTCGGTATTGTGCCTTAATCAACTGATTTGGAAATTATAGATGGTTAGTATAGAACAGTTAAACATGCTGTATAAACCAAAATAATGCAAATGGCGCACGATCGCTCCTTTGTATTTTAAACTACAATAGTAATATGAGAATGCATACAATATTATTGGATATAGTGAAGTAGAAGTAAAGTATAACTTTTTAAAAGATCTACTGTTTTCCTCCGGTAGTAACTATCGCAATCTGCCGATTTGGGAAAGCATAAACGGTACGCTAATTTTATACCGCGTGTATGATGCGACCCCTTTAAAATTAGCTTCAAAATTAGGTTTCAAAAGTCGCATAATATGCGAGTATATATGGTACACGCAATATGATTGGGTACAGTAAAACAAAGGTTTTATTAAAATGATCATTATTCTCAATATACAATTATTATTCGGCTTTAGCTAATGGATATGTGTCAGTGTAACAACCTAACCAGGGCAATGTAATACTTATGTTGAAACTCTGTCCACTAAGATATTCTAAATTTTTGAGTTACCATTGAAGCAATTGTAAACCCATACCGATGTAGCCAAATCAAGACACGGCTGATTGACGACATTATTTGCTGTCACCATAAAAGGAAAAAAAATAACGAAGCAGGTGAAATTGATGTTTAGAACTGGCAAAATCACTCTTAACGCTGATATAATCAAGTATTGGCCACGTTTTAAACCCAACTTTCTTAATTTACAAGAAAAAATACATCTCTAATTAACATCTCTTTTACCAGCCAAGTAAAGGTAATAGATATCAATAGTACTCAGTTAGCCAAGCTTTTGAGAATGTAAACAATATCAAATGCAAATGGCGTACGATGACAATACGGGCAGTCCCCGGTTATGGCCAGGGGTTCCGTTCCCCGGGGTGTGCTGATAAGCGAAAGCCGCCATTAACCGAAACTCAGTGTGCGTCCCATTATGGTGCCATAATTTGCCAATTTTATGGTGCTAGACAAGCGCCATAAAACTGGATCGCCGATAACCGGGACTGCCTGTAGTACTTATATTCAGTAATATATGTTTTAACTTTTTCAAATGATCATTTTATTCATAAAATATTTAGGTTTATAGAGCTTTTTGGTTTTTCAAATTTTGGATAGAGATTGTACACCTGCAACAAAGTGAGAAGTCACTTATCCTAACATCTAATTATGGTAATTATCCACGGTAATTGCTGTAATTGAAGTTGTTTTGTAGAGTGTATCAAAAGTTGTATCGCTAGTGATTCACTTGAATAACCTATGGATTTTACCATTATTACAGATGTTTACAGTGTCAATAGTTGTGAGGGTAGTTAACTATTGACGCAACTATGACACTTCAAGGGTTAGCCTATCATTAAAAATCTTGGCAGGATTTGAAGGTCGTCACACAAATGCCTCTTTTATAATATATTTTCAATAATCTTCCCAAGTTCAAATTGTGGTTCTTACCATTTTCCTCGCCAAATGGGCATGGGAACAACGCCAACGAGCAGCGACTGACCAAACCACTTTTGTTTACGAAAATCGTGTGATTCATTGGGTCGGATTCCGGTTTTTTGTTTGAGCTCAGATGCAAAATTTACTCAAAATTTCACGTTGACATCTGATTATTTTGAGTTCCTAGTATGATTGAGGACTGGGTCTCTACTGTATTAAGTGATAAGGTTTAAGATACAGCAGCTATGTATGTGATGAAATTTTTGCTTTGGCAAACAAAGAAAATTATATGGAACAACAGCTATACGTATATGTAATGAAATTTTTCCTTTAGCAAACAAAGAAAATTATATGGAACACTACTCACTGAAGTGTTGAGTAACATACATATTGTAACATGCTTTGTATTTCTAAAGTACTGTGTTTTTCTTGAACACTAAATTTTAAGTACTTTTACTCTGAGTCTTGTTAGTGGTAATAGCAAGGTGTGATATGCATAGAGTATAAGAAGAGAAAATGTTTTATAATTTTTTGTCAGTGCAACATAGTCAATGCTCTAATATTTTGTGTAATGTGTATTTGAGTTTTTAAAATTATTTAAGTAAAACAACAACAATACTAGTAATTTTTTTCTTGCATTCTGAAAAAGTTATCGGAAATTTTTGTATTCAGTTGCTAAAGTAATTCTTGCAGCATTTATTTTTGTAATTTCTGTATTTTATTTATAGATTAACCTTGATTGTACATTGGTTGGTAAACTAAAGTAGGTGCAAGCCAGTATTTTGAAACACTGACGTTAACCTGTCTTGACTCTGATCTTTTCTCCTAGTCACTGAAAAATATAAGTGTATTGTAATTTCAGAGTATCTTATGAACTGGCATGGTACTATTTTCTATTTTCAGATCTTTGACGTTTCTTCACCGATACTGCACTTTTCAACGTAACGAACCCTGCTCTCTCCCGGTAACGATCGAAATGATAGCAGCTTATATGAAGAAAAAATCAGAACAAGTTGCTCTTCAAACCACTTTCAATGCCTTTAAAGTGTTTGGTTTAAGTACTTGAGGATAATCATTGAAATAATACTCAATATGATTTTGTGATTCACCAGTTACTGACACATCAGCTTTCTTCTCAAGGAAAATATCGTTTTTAATATTGTTTTGGCAGGATATAATAAGAGTTGTTTGACACTATTCAGTCAAATGTAAAATCTTAAGCTATGGAAATTATAATTCGATTGGTACTGGTATTGATTTTTTTTAACTACTTAATTATAAATTCATATGGAGTGGCCACTTATTTAACTAGCTCCAGTGTGCCATTCAAGTAGTTTTACCACTAGTTGCCCTGTATTACCTAATGAAAATAACAACTTACAATTGAATTGACTGAGAAAATAATTATTTGATGGTCCTAAGTGACTTGAGAAAATTATTTCCTTTTTTTTTATATACTAAATGAATTCCAGGTTATTTGAGACACCTTGAAATGGGGCCTAGTTGAATAATAATAG
The DNA here is from genome assembly GCF_015104395.2 of Macrobrachium nipponense. Taxonomy (NCBI): domain Eukaryota; kingdom Metazoa; phylum Arthropoda; class Malacostraca; order Decapoda; family Palaemonidae; genus Macrobrachium; species Macrobrachium nipponense. The sequence continues at coordinate 31,265,284 of NC_061107.1, read as the reverse complement.
ATTTTGCAATGCAGAGTTCCTGCTCAGAACAGAAATGACTGATAAATGACTGCCTGATGTTGCTCTGTCAGACCAATAAAATTGACTCTTGAGTTTGGTAGTGATTTCCAGCAAAACACCAAAACTCTGTTTAGTCTGTCTTGATCTTATATGGGCATCTATATAAAACTTTTGTCCTCTGAAAATTAAACTTTTTCTGTCTGTGTGTGTTCTTGCCATGCTTTCTGTGGTTAATTACTGTAGCTTCACCTTTGTTACAGTTGCCTAAAGGTGCCTTTTTCTTTTAAGATGAGCTGATGCACCTGGATGCACACGAGGATTTATTTCTGACTTGGCTGAAGTATTAAACATAGCTCTTATTTGGTTAAGACAGACCTTTATTCACTACCACCTTGTTATGATTCTCAACTGCTTGTCAGTTGGGATATATGTGGACACAGTGTATACATGCAGACACTTACACACATTGTGTACAGTTTTTGTATGTATGTGTACAGTTTTGTGTCTGTAATCCAATATAGAATTTTTCTTTACAAAAATTATGATTGGTTTAATATTGGTGTTTTTTCTAGTTTCTCATTTAGGCTAAAATTGGTGCTCATTGGTGTTTAAAAACTTATTTCTGGTGTTAAAAAGTGCCTAAATAGTGGGAATACAATTCTCGTTTTACATTAGGAAATTGCCGTTAATGTGACCAGTGATTTTAAAACTTGGTCTCTCTAATGATACTATATTCTTCAATATACCGAACTCTAGTCGTGTTTTATATGTTGAGTGTATAGTAGATTACTCATGACAATTCATCTCATAACTGTGGTGATTCTCATGTTTGTGGATGTGGTTTTCATCATCATTTTTCATATTCTGACTTCATCATTAGACATCCATTTTGGTTCTTCATCTTGAAAGCTGTACTGTTATTTTTTCTTTTGTATATTTCAAATATTGAAGTGTGTGATTGTGTTCATCTCTACATTATTTTGAAGTTTTCTTTGAGGTGAAGTAGGTGGTGTATGGAGTTTATTTCTGTAAAATATTGCTGTAGTATGTTTCTAGATTATTTGCTGTGTGATTGTGGTGTAAACAAGAGGTAGTATTATTTTTATGCCTAATTTTTTTCTCCTGTAATGGATATTGTTCTTTCGGATTGTGATTCTGGAGTGTCTAAGGCCTTGTGAATGTCAACAGAATGACTGATTGGTGTGAATTTTGATACCTTTTCATTCAAGGTAGGAAGTACCATTAGGGTATTTTCTTTTCTTTTTGTAAATGTTTTCTAAGTAAGATATCCCTAAATTCTTCCTGTAATTACTTTTCTTCCAGGATCTTAACTGTCAAGGACTTGTGAAAATGAATTAGAATTACCTCATTTTGAAATTGATTTGATATGAAATGGTTCATGAATCTTGTGTTGACTTCAAACTATCTCGTGAAAGTATGCTGAGGGAATTTTCTTTGATGGTTAGTATCTTCTATTTTTCTTTATTAATCATTGTAAGCTTTTGGATTTTATTCTAAAAGACCCATTTAGATTACCCTCAGGCACGTAGACTTATTAAATGTATGTGTTGTTAGAAGCCTTACAATGAGTATTTCTTTGAGGCATTAATTAAATGCAGTAAATTGAGCCAGATAACTAAATGAAAGCCAAGGCCATGAACTTTCATCTCCAGATACTAAAATAAATATTGAAATTTTTACCCAAGTGGGATAGCGAAACTACTTAATAATAGTAATACTAATGAAGAAAGGATTGTTGATATGAATGGGATCAACTGTATTTTATTGGTATTTTTGTTAGACCATCTCAAAATTTTCCATTTAGATTTTCTAATTGTGAAGCCATTTCTTTGACAAATGCTAAGGTTTATACTGCTAGTTTTCAAATATTCTGATCATTGAGGTTTTTTTATGTGGAAAATTTTGGTGAATTTCAGTAAAGAATCTGAAGAACTTGAATGCTTCATTGGTAAAGCCAGTATATCAGATTTATAATTTGCAATGCCTCTGGGTAACCTTGTTTTTTCCATGCCGTGAGAATCATTCTTGTTATGATCACATTATGTGAAGCATTTGCCATTAACTGGATAAGACATGCTTTAACTCTAGTGATAGATCGTAAAATGACTTTTGGTATGAAATGGTTAGTTCATATCAAGTGGAGATATTCACTAATGTTTGAAACTTATTAGCACGTAATGCTCAGCCAAAAGATTTTTGGAGAGCTATTATTTTGCCATTTATTATTATTGATTTTAAGTATATTTTAAAGTAATGTATAATATGTGCTAGTTGATTTATGTATATTTCAGCATTTAATTTTTTTTTTTTTTTTTTTTTTTTTTTTTTTTTTTTTTTTTGTGGTGCTATGTATTTCCTTTTTCTTGAATATAGTAATCATAAAGTTATCTTTTTGTGGCTTAGGCTTTTAGATTTAATACAATAATGAATTATCCCATCATTATGGATTGAGATAAGGATCACGTACATTATTTTTTAATCAGTTTCACTGGGTTATTTTATTGTGAAACTAAATATATAGCATATGTTTTAAATAAAGATATTCATTCATGAGCTTCTACACCAGAGTGGCAGGACACCATGTTGTGAGGGAAAGTGAGTCGTATGATTGCTTTAAAAATATGTTATGCAGTGAGTTGATTGATATATCCTTTGTTACTGCTGTTGGAAGTTTGACGTGTTCATTCATTATTATTCTTCTATTGTTTTTTTTTTTTTTTTTTTTTTTTTTTTTGATTTTTTTTTTGAGAGAGAGGATAATGTAAATAAACTAGTCGATAATGGAAGGAAACACATGGTGCATTGTATAACCCTCCTGCTTGGAGTTGATGTCGGAAACTGTATGATCAATTCAGTAATAACTTGGCATTATCAGCCATGTTACTGTGCCTTGAAATTTTTTGTAGCTTTAAAATGTTCAGTAGAGTATAGTGCTGAATGAATAATAGAAAAATGGCTGCATTTATCATATTTTCCATTATTAATGCAGAACAATTTTCTTATTTTTTTGTGGAGTAAGTATGTCAAGGTATTTTTTGATACATTTTCTGGTTGTTTCAGAATATCCAATTGACATTGTTATTCTTTCAATATATATATAAAACATTTTATCTCAATAGAAAACATTTTATTTGTTAAGTTCATTTAGTTATATTTTGTTCAACAAAAAATGATTGATAACCTCATTTTTCTGTCTTACTGTGCAACTTGTGAATATATGGTATGTAACCTTTACCATAGTAGAGCAGTACAGTTTCATTTCTCATACAGCTTTGCAGCTGTGCTAAATATATGAGCCTCCATTTTAGGTGGTTTGTAAGTATGTATATACAGTAAATAAAATACTGTGATGCATTGTGTGTTTTATGCAACTTTTTATTTTACAATGAAAATTATATGAAGTGTTTTACGTTGAAAATTATGTTGAGTGTAATAAGAATAGAAATTATCCAAACGAAGAGAACAGGACGTAAAAGTGGTGATAAACCATTTGAGAATGTCACATGCCCAACTAATACAGTTGCATAAATGGACACTGCTGTGCATTGTATATATTATGGAATGGCCAGATTGAAAATTGACATTAGATGACATGTATGGA
>NC_061107.1:31188687-31261162 GCF_015104395.2 Macrobrachium nipponense | reverse complement strand
GTCAGTTGCACCTCTCCCTACGGAAGGAGCGATGGGAGAGACGAAGAGGAGGTCCTCTGTTCGGTCCTCTTCACCAGGGGCTTCGGCCTGGAAGAGTATTGGGGTGTGTTGTGAGGAGGCTGCGCATTCTCGCTAGGCAGGGAGCTGTGTCTCTGCAGGCAGCAGCGCTGCTCACAAGAAGACCCTGGCTCCCACCAGCGCTGCTGCCAGTCCTGCTACCAGCACTGCTACCAGCATTGCTACGGCGCAGCAAGAGCAGTCGCATTCTCCTCAGGAGTCCACATTGTCAGTACGATCGCGTTCTCCTAGATGTGCTTGTCACCACTGCGGGTTGGTACAAGTGTGGTTCACCCCACCTGGCAGCAGCGCTGCTAGGAGGAGTGAAGGCGCCTGATCCACCTCTCCTATTCCCTCTACTTCCTCGGGATACACCGGGAGAGGTAAGGAGAATAGCAGGAACCACATGGAGTACTCGCCACGGGATTCAGCGACAGCGGTCCTACGTCCCTGGAGTCTTAGGACCCTATTAATTGTACGCTAAAGTTGTAGAGTATGGATCAAAGGGTCTGGCTTGGTTCCTCCGGACGGAGGAGTAGATCGGGAAGACCGATCCCTGGAAGGACTTGGGCCTTTACCAAGGGACTCAGACACCCCCGAGATACAGAGGACTTTTGCAGAGATTGTTGTGCTGATTAGTCAGCACAACAATCTCGGGGAAGCAGCCACAACCTCCTCTACTGGAGATTGTCCCTCTCACCTTGAATCCTTTTGGGGACCCAAGAAGGAACCCAAAGCTTCAACGGGACTTCCTTGGTCAGCTTTAGCTGATGGCGTGTTGGTTCAGGTGGATGATCTCATCTCGGGACAAGAGAATTCCCTTAGATCCAACCGTTTGGATTGGCTGCTTCTTCTTTTTGTACCTCGCCAGAGGCACTTCTATACGCCCTCGGACAGGCCTCTACTGACTAAACAGGTTGACCCAGACCTGGTTCAACTCGGTCCTGGTCTATCGCTGCAGCACCTACCCGCGGAGAACATTTATCTCTCTCAACAGGAAGCAGCGACATTGGAACCACTGCTATGGCAGCTCTCCAAGCAGCCTCCTGGTTGGACCTTACGTCGTTCAGTGTCCAAGGTCACCGCTTCCTCTGGGGCCATCACCCCAGGAGAAGACTCGGCCTTCGGGAGACTGTGCCAGTCTGGAGGTAGGGCAGGTACCTACCTGGCCCACCAGACTGCTAACCTGTGGGCGAACCTGGTACTCAAGGCGCGACGCTGCCCTCTCTCAAGTATCCAGGTCTTTCGGTTCCGAGTCGGTTTTGGCACTGAGAACAGACCGTTGCTGGGTTCTGCCTCTCTCTTTGATAGTGAGCAGGTAGATGTTGCAGTGGACAAGCGATGGAACGAGGATAAAGACCGGCTTGTTCACCAGACAGTAGTGAAAGCATCTGCTCCTTCGCATTCTACTGTGGCCAGACCTTCGAGTCGGGCTAGCACCTCCTCGGCTCCGAAGAAGTTTTCTGCTTTGAAGGGAGCCAGAGGAATGACCCAACCTTCCTCTTCCAAAGACGAGTTTTCTTGTCCCTTTCATACTGATTTCCAGTCGGGACGAAGAAGGAAAGAGAAGAAAAAGAGCAAGTGGAAATGCCCCCCCCCAGCAACTGCCATTGCTGGGGGGGTTGCCTATTAAGCCATTGGGCAACTTGGCAGCGATACGGAGCGGAGACCTGGGTAGTAGATGTCCTTTTGGAGTGCTATCTGCTTCCCTTTGAGTCCCCGCCACCCCTCACCAACCACCTGGTCCGGCTTCTATCCTATGTAGTGGGATCTGCAAAACACCAGGCATTTCTGCAAGAAATGCAAGCAATGCTGAACAAGAGCACTATTGAAGTCGTGCCGGATGGGTATCCAGGATTTTACAGCCGAGTCTTTCTCGTAGAGAAGGCCTAGGGGGGTTGGAGACCAGTTGTAGACCTTTCTCCCCTGAACCAGTTCATTTGCCAGACTCTGGTTCAAGATGGAAACAGAACGATCGATGTTGGCATCCATCAGGGAGAACGACTTCATGCTTACGGTGGACCTAAAGGATGAGTATTTTCAAATACCCATCCACAGGTCATCCCACAAGTACCTCCACTTCATCCTCGGGGAAATGATCTACCAGTTCAAGGCACAATTTTTCGGACTGTCGACCACTCCCCGGGTGTTCACGAGAGTGTTCAACCTGGTCTCAGCTTGGGCACATTCGCATGGGATATGTGTCACAAGGTATCTCGACGATTGGCTGGTCCCGGCGAGCTCCTGATGGCAGTTGCTACAGGACAGGGATCGACGACTTGAGTTTTGTCAGAATCTAAGGATCCTGATGAACCCGGAGAAGTCCGATCTCGAACCCAAGCAGAGGACGTTGTATCTGGGCTTGCTGATAGATATATGGTAGCAGCAAGTCTTTTCCTTTCGCACTCTTGTATCAGCAAGTTCAGAGAGGTAGCGCGGCTTTACCTGCTCGACTTTGGCAAGTCATGATCGGTACCTGTTGTCCTTGGAGAAGCTGGTCCCTCAAGGACATCTTCACCTGTGGTCTCTTCATTGGAGACTCAGGAACTTTTGGTCCCAGTCACAAGATCCTCAGTCTCCTTGTTCCTCTCTTGCAGGAGGCAAGGGAGGACCTGGATTGGTGGCTGGACGACAGGAACCTCACGGTAGGAGTGGATCTGACCACTTTTCATCTGGACATGCTCCTGTTCTCGGATGCATCAAACGAGGGGTGGGGCACACACCTGGAAGATTTGCTAACTGCAGGAGTGTGGAACGATCACAACAAGCACCTTCATATCAACTTTCTTGAACTCAAGCAGCCTTCCTGGCTGTCCAGGAGTTCCGGGAACAAGCGATGGGACACTCCGTGGTGTTGATGAGTGACAAAACCACGGTAGTGGCATATATCAACAAGCAAGGGGCACTTGTCTCCTTCAAGCTCCACAGGTTGACAATGCAGGTGCACGAGTGGGCAGTGACTCACTCAGTGAAGCTGTCAGCCAGGTACATCCCGGGCAAGAGGAATGTAGTAGCAGACAAGCTTAGCCGCCAGAATCAGGTGGTAGGAACCGAGTGGTCCCTACACCAGGACGTAGCAGAAAGGCTCTTCAGCCAATGGGGGCATCCTGTCATAGACTTGTTCACCACCCGGTACAACAGGAAGGTGGAAATCTGCTTGGTTGCGCCAGACCCGTGGGCAGGAGCAGAGGATGAGTTCCAACACCCGCGGGACAACCTGGAAGCTTATGCCTTTCCCCCATTCTGCCTGATTCGAGCTGTGCTCAACGGGTTGCGGATCACGCAGAGTTTACGGATGATTCTGGTGGCACTCAAATGGACTCAGGCCATTTGGTATCGCGACATTCAGGCTCTTCTCTCTGTGGCACCGAGAGAGATTCCCCTGTGGCAGAACCTGCTGTCTCAACCGCACATAGAACGGTACTATCAAGCAGTAGAGTCCCTGTGTCTTCATGCATTACACACAAATTACAATTAGATAAGTTCAGTGTTAAATAACATATCGTATTAGATGAACTTTTTTCATTTTTAAATATATAATGTATTAAGATAACTGCCCTACATATGCCCAATGCAGCCATATTGCTGATGGTTGACTGAGGTCCATAGGCTAGCCTAGGTAAGTAGTATGTACTGTAAGAGGTAGGAACAGTCATTGTTGCTAATAATAAAAAATGAAAATAAAGCCTAATTATTACAGCACATTAATTGGTTATTAAAAATAAGCCAAATTATGTCTGTTACTATAAACTTAAGAAAATTCCCTAAGTTACGTCGCCAGCCAGCAGACGTAGTAAACAGATTACATATACTACTGGAATATGTATACAAAATCACTTTAAAATATCTTTCAGTGTGTGTTATGATACTATTATTATTATTATTTTTTCTTTCATAGAATATCCTTGCTAAATAAGGGCACTTTAGATAGCCTCTTTATGCTTTATGAATGTGATATCATTATCGGCAGACTAATACCCATTGAAAGTAGATCCTCATAAATGTATTCCTGTAAAATTGGAAAGAATCCCAATATTAAGGATAACTGGGGAACTATCGATCTCAAAACCTTTTAATTTGATTGTAAAATACTACCAAGAAAATATTGCCCCTTAGTAAACAACAAAGCCGTAAGTCAAGCACGACTGGAAACTACGAATTATGAGTATCATACCATCTGAAACTGACAACAACACACATGCAGTCTGTCTTATTTATCGAAGTGTTGTGTCTTGTATGTTGGTGGTCATTTGCCTCCACCTCTCTCGATCTCTAGCCGCTTGTATTAGTTGATTTACTGTGTAGTCTCCATCCAAGTCTCCCACCAAGCTGTCCAAGTATTTTACTCTTTGTCTACCTCTCACTCTCCTCCCTCTTTCCTTCCAGTAAGGCACAAATGCTCTACCTTCTCACTTCTTATTATATGTCCAACAAAATTCATTTGTCTCTTCCTTATTTCTCTTACAAGGGCTCTCTGTGTTCTAATTCTTGCTAACACCTCATTTGTCACTATCTGTCCAAGATATTCTCAGCATATTTCTATAAAACCACATCTCCGCTGCATTCAACTTGGATTTCAATTCCCTGGTGATTGTCCAGCTCTCTGATCCATACATGAGAATGGACCCGACATACGTTTTCAGAGCTCTTGTTGTTGTTTGAGTTCCATTCTGTTATTTGTTAAAAGATTTTTCATATTCTTAAAAGAGTTTTTAGCTATCAGAATTCTCCTCTCAATGTCTTGTTTTGCTCTCGCATCTTGTGTTAGTAGACTGCCTAGGTAAACAAAACTGTTTGCTTTTTTTGTACTCGTGCTGTTTATCAATTTATTACAATTTGGTGGATCTTGATTCTTTGATGCAACTACAACTTCCATTTTTCTTACATTAATTTTCAGTCCCATTTTTTCGCTCTCCCTGTTAACTGTGTTTACTAATGATTGCAGTTTATCAGTTGTCTGCAATGATTACTGTATCATCTGAGTATCTGATGTTATTAATATTTACTCCTCTGATCTTAATCCCTTCCATATCCTCTATACTTCTCAAGATGATCTCTCCATAAATTGCAAACAGATCTGGTGATAATACACATCCTTGGCAAACTCCTCTCTTTATTTCCACCCATTCTGATTTGTTGTTGTCAATGCTGACTGCTGGCATTTGACTCCAGTATAAGTTGGTAACGAGTCGGATGTCCTTGCTATCTACGTTTATTCTTTGTAATATTTCTGTCAACTCAGTGTGCCTCACCCTTTCAAATGCTTTTTCATAATCTATGAAACAGACATATACATCTTTCTGAACTTATATTGCTCTTTCTGTTAACATTCACATAATGAAAATTGTGTTTCTTTACAAATCCGTATTGTTCCTCTGCAATTTCTGGCTTTAGTTTTCTTTTTATTCTGTTTAAAATCACTTTTAGAATTATCTTTGTTATCTGGCTCATTTAATTTACTATGTCTATAGTAAAGTAGCTGCAATTCTTAAACTCTGCTTTCTCTCATAAATTAAGTTCCATTCAGAAACTAAAGACAGCGATCATATTGGTAAAATGAAATCAGCTACGTAATTGTTTTGCAAATGTAAACAAAACCAGAATGCAAATGGCAGATCGTTCTGTTCATATTATAATTTAATAATATGGTAATAATACATGCAATATGATTGGGTACAGTAAAACAAAGGTTTTATTAAAATGATCATTATTCTCAATATACAACTATTATTCGGCTTTAGCTAATGGATGTGTCAGTGTAACGACCTAACCAGGGCAATGTAATACTTATATTGATACTCTGTCCACTAAGACATTCTAAATTTTTGAGTTACCGTTGAGGTAATTGTAAACCCTTACCGATGTAACCAAATCAAGACACGGCTGATTGACGACATTATTTGCTGTCACCATAAAAGGAAAAAAAAAATAACGAAGCAGGTGAAATTGATGTTTAGAATTGGCAAAATCACTCTTAACGCTTATATAATCAAGTATTGTGCACGTTTTAAACCCAACTTTCTTAATTTACAAGAAAAAATACATCTCTCAATGACATCTCTTTTACCAGCCAAGTAATGGTAACAGATATCAATAGTACTCAATTACCCAAGCTTTTGAGATTGTAAACAATATCAAATGCAAATGGCGTACGATGACAATGCAGGCAGTCCCCGGTTATGGCCAGGGGTTCTGTTTCCCGGGGTGTGCTGATAAGTGAAAACCGCCACTAACCGAAACTCAGTGTGCGTCCCATTATGGCGCTATAATTTGCCGATTTTATGGTGCTAGACAAGCGCCATAAAACCGGATCGCCGATTATCGGGACTGCCTGTAGTACTTATATTCAGTAATATATGTTTTAACTTTTTCAAATGATCATTTTATTCAGAAAATATTTAGGTGTATAGAGCTTTTTGGTTTTTCAAATTTTGGATAGAGATTGTACACCTGCAACAAAGTGAGAAGTCACTTATCCTAAAATCTAATTATGGTAATTATCCACGGTAATTGCTGTAATTACAGTTGTTTTGTAGACAGTATCAAAAGATGTATCGCTAGCGATTCACTTGAATAACCTACGGATTTTACCATTATTACAGATGTTTAAAGTGTCAATAGTTGTGGTGGTAGTTAACTACTGACACAACTATGACACTTCAAGGGTTAGCCTATCATTAAAAATCTTGGCAGGATTTGAAGGTCATCACACAAATGGCTCTTTTATAATATATTTTCAATAATCTTCCCAAGTTCAAATTGTGGTTCTTACCATTTTCCTCGCCAAATGGGCATGGGAACAACGCCAACTAGCAGCGACTGACCAAACCACTTTTGTTTACGAAAATCATGTGATTCATTGGGTCGGATTGCGGTTTTTTTGTTTGAGCTCAGATGCAAAATTTACTCAAAATTTCACGTTGACATCTGATTATTTTGAGTTCCTAGTATGATTGAGGACTTAATTTTAAGTACTTTTACTCTGAGTCTTGTTAGTGGTAATAGCAAGGTGTGATATGCATAGAGTATAAGAAGAGAAAATATTTTATAATTTTTTGTCAGTGCAACATAGTCAATGCTCTAATATTTTGTGTAATGTGTATTTGAGTTTTTAAAATTATTTATGTAAAACAACTACAATACTAGTAATTTTTTTCTTGCATTCTGAAAAAGTTATCGGAAATTTTTGTATTCAGTTGCTAAAGTAATTCTTGCAGCATTTATTTTTGTAATTTCTGTATTTTATTTATAGATTAACCTTGATTGTACATTGGTTGGTAAACTAAAGTAGGTGCAAGCCAGTATTTTGAAACACTGACGTTAACCTGTCTTGACTCTGATCTTTTCTCCTAGTCACTGAAAAATATAAGTGTATTGTAATTTCAGAGTATCTTATGAACTGGCATGGTACTACGTATTTTCTATTTTCAGATCTTTGACGTTTCTTCACCGATACTGCACTTTTCAACGTAACGAACCCTGCTCTCTCCCGGTAACGATCGAAATGATAGCAGCTTATATGAAGAAAAAATCAGAACAAGTTGCTCTTCAAACCACTTTCAATGCCTTTAAAGTGTTTGGTTTAAGTACTTGAGGATAATCATTGAAATAATACTCAATATGATTTTGTGATTCACCAGTTACTGACACATCAGCTTTTTTCTCAAGGAAAATATAGTTTTTAATATTGTTTTGGCAGGATATAATAAGAGTTGTTTGACACTATTCAGTCAAATGTAAAATCTTAAGCTATGGAAATTATGATTCGATTGGTACTGGTATTGATTTTTTTTAACTACTTAATTATAAATTCATATGGAGTGGCCACTTATTTAACTAGCTCCAGTGTGCCATTCAAGTAGTTTTACCACTAGTTGCCCTGTATTACCTAATGAAAATAACAACTTACAATTGAGTTGACTGAGAAAATAATTATTTGATGGTCCTAAGTGACTTGAGAAAATTTTTTTCCTTTTTTTTTATATACTAAATGAATTCCAGGTTATTTGAGACACCTTGAAATGGGGCCTAGGTGAATAATAATAGATTTTGCAATGCAGAGTTCCTGCTCAGAACAGAAATGACTGATAAATGACTGCCTGATGTTGCTCTGTCAGACCAATAAAATTGACTCTTGAGTTTGGTAGTGATTTCCAGCAAAACACCAAAACTGTTTAGTCTGTCTTGATCTTATATGGGCATCTATATAAAACTTTTGTCCTCTGAAAATTAAACTTTTTCTGTCTGTGTGTGTTCTTGCCATGCTTTCTGTGGTTAATTACTGTAGCTTCACCTTTGTTACAGTTGCCTAAAGGTGCCTTTTTCTTTTAAGATAAGCTGATGCACCTAGATGCACACGAGGATTTATTTCTGACTTGGCTGAAGTATTAAAAATAGCTCTTATTTGGTTAAGACAGACCTTTATTCACTACCACCTTGTTATGATTCTCAACTGCTTGTCAGTTGGGATATATGTGGACACCGTGTATACATGCAGACACTTACACACATTGTGTACAGTTTTTGTATGTATGTGTACAGTTTTGTGTCTGTAATCCAATATAGAATTTTTCTTTACAAAAATTATGATTGGTTTAATATTGGTGTTTTTTCTAGTTTCTCATTTAGGCTAAAATTGGTGCTCATTGGTGTTTAAAAACTTATTTCTGGTGTTAAAAAGTGCCTAAATAGTGGGAATACAATTCTCGTTTTACATTAGGAAATTGCCGTTAATGTGACCAGTGATTTTAAAACTTGGTCTCTCTAATGATACTATATTCTTCAATATACCGAACTCTAGTCGTGTTTTATATGTTGAGTGTATAGTAGATTACTCATGACAATTCATCTCATAACTGTGGTGATTCTCATGTTTGTGGATGTGGTTTTCATCATCATTTTTCATATTCTGACTTCATCATTAGACATCCATTTTGGTTCTTCATCTTGAAAGCTGTACTGTTATTTTTTCTTTTGTATATTTCAAATATTGAAGTGTGTGATTGTGTTCATCTCTACATTATTTTGAAGTTTTCTTTGAGGTGAAGTAGGTGGTGTATGGAGTTTATTTCTGTAAAATATTGCTGTAGTATGTTTCTAGATTATTTGCTGTGTGATTGTGGTGTAAACAAGAGGTAGTATTATTTTTATGCCTAATTTTTTTCTCCTGTAATGGATATTGTTCTTTCGGATTGTGATTCTGGAGTGTCTAAGGCCTTGTGAATGTCAACAGAATGACTGATTGGTGTGAATTTTGATACCTTTTCATTCAAGGTAGGAAGTACCATTAGGGTATTTTCTTTTCTTTTTGTAAATGTTTTCTAAGTAAGATATCCCTAAATTCTTCCTGTAATTACGTTTCTTCCAGGATCTTAACTGTCAAGGACTTGTGAAAATGAATTAGAATTACCTCATTTTGAAATTGATTTGATATGAAATGGTTCATGAATCTTGTGTTTACTTCAAACTATCTCGTGAAAGTATGCTGAGGGAATTTTTTTTTATGGTTAGTATCTTCTATTTTTCTTTATTAATCATTGTAAGCTTTTGGATTTTATTCTAAAAGACCCATTTAGATTACCCTCAGGCACGTAGACTTATTAAATGTATGTGTGTTAGAAGCCTTACAACAATGAGTATTTCTTTGAGGCATTAATTAAATGCAGTAAATTGAGCCAGATAACTAAATGAAAGCCAAGGCCATGAACTTTCATCTCCAGATACTAAAATAAATATTGAAAGTTTTACCCAAGTGGGATAGCGAAACTACTTAATAATAGTAATACTAATGAAGAAAGGATTGTTGATATGAATGGGATCAACTGTATTTTATTGGTATTTTTGTTAGACCATCACAAAATTTTCTAATTGTGAAGCCATTTCTTTGACAAATGCTAAGGTTTATACTGCTAGTTTTCAAATATTCTGATCATTGAGGTTTTTTTATGTGGAAAATTTTGGTGAATTTCAGTAAAGAATCTGAAGAACTTGAATGCTTCATTGGTAAAGCCAGTATATCAGATTTATAATTTGCAATGCCTCTGGGTAACCTTGTTTTTTCCATGCCGTGAGAATCATTCTTGTTATGATCACATTATGTGAAGCATTTGCCATTAACTGGATAAGACATGCTTTAACTCTAGTGATAGATCGTAAAATGACTTTTGGTATGAAATGGTTAGTTCATATCAAGTGGAGATATTCACTAATGTTTGAAACTTATTAGCACGTAATGCTCAGCCAAAAGATTTTTGGAGAGCTATTATTTTGCCATTTATTATTATTGATTTTAAGTATATTTTAAAGTAATGTATAATATGTGCTAGTTGATTTATGTATATTTCAGCATTTAATTTTTTTTTGTGCTATGTATTTCCTTTTTCTTGAATATAGTAACCATAAAGTTATCTTTTTGTGGCTTAGGCTTTTAGATTTAATACTATAATGAATTATCCCATCATTATGGATCGAGATAAGGATCACGTACATTATTTTTTAATCAGAAGTTTCACTGGGTTATTTTATTGTGAAACTAAATATATAGCATATGTTTTAAATAAAGATATTCATTCATGAGCTTCTACACCAGAGTGGCAGGACACCATGTTGTGAGGGAAAGTGAGTCGTATGATTGCTTTAAAAATATGTTATGCAGTGAGTTGATTGATATATCCTTTTGTTACTGCTGTTGGAAGTTTGACGTGTTCATTCATTATTATTCTTCTATTGTTTTTTTGTTTGTTTTTTTTGAGAGAGAGGATAATGTAAATAAACTAGTCGATAATGGAAGGAAACACATGGTGCATTGTATAACCCTCCTGCTTGGAGTTGATGTCGGAAACTGTATGATCAATTCAGTAATAACTTGGCATTATCAGCCATGTTACTGTGCCTTGAAATTTTTTGTAGCTTTAAAATGTTCAGTAGAGTATAGTGCTGAATGAATAATAGAAAAATGGCTGCATTTATCATATTTTCCATTATTAATGCAGAACAATTTTCTTATTTTTTTGTGGAGTAAGTATGTCAAGGTATTTTTTGATACATTTTCTGGTTGTTTCAGAATATCCAATTGACATTGTTATTCTTTCAATATATATATAAAACATTTTATCTCAATAGAAAACATTTTATTTGTTAAGTTCATTTAGTTATATTTTGTTCAACAAAAAATGATTGATAACCTCATTTTTCTGTCTTACTGTGCAACTTGTGAATATATGGCATGTAACCTTTACCATAGGTAGAGCAGTACAGTTTCATTTCTCATACTCAGCTTTGCAGCTGTGCTAAATATATGAGCCTCCATTTTAGGTGGTTTGTAAGTATGTATATACAGTAAATAAAATACTGTGATGCATTGTGTGTTTTATGCAACTTTTTATTTTACAATGAAAATTATATGAAGTGTTTTACGTTGAAAATTATGTTGAGTGTAATAAGAATAGAAATTATCCAAACGAAGAGAACAGGACGTAAAAGTGGTGATAAACCATTTGAGAATGTCACATGCCCAACTAATACAGTTGCATAATGGACACTGCTGTGCAGTGTATATATTATGGGAATGGCCAGATTGAAAATTGACATTAGATGACTTGTATTGGACACAGCGTTCAAGGAAATTCTGTCAGTGCTTTAACATTTTCATTGTATCTAATTATGAAGTTATAATTGGATGAATTCTTAATTGATCAGTTCTTATAGAAAAAACCCTTCTGGAAGGCTCTGTAAGACAGAAACTAATTTTTGTAACCATCTACCCCCTGACTTTCAAGTCTCTTGTCATTGGGTATCTGGTCATTAGAGCTTTTACTTGGGTCTAATTCTTAATATGGCTTAAAGTAGTTGCTCTACGCTAAATTACTATTGGTTTTTTTGTTCCCCATCTGCATTTTGTCTTCCTATGTGGGGATAGACCTTTTATTAACATTAACATGTAATTGAACTTGGAATATGTTACCCTTGGAATGTAGAAGGGGGCCAAGGATTGACATCATTCTTCCTCACTAATAGTACTGGGTTTAGTAATGACTTAACTGATGACCCTCAAAGCACTAGGGGCATGGCATATAACTGGGTACAAGGCCTAGTGTGTCCCATAAGAAGGGAGTTAGTCTGTCATACAGGTGTTATAATAACCCTCGTCTCTCGAATAAACAACCAAAACATTGATGGCGAATGTTTGGAGGGGACAATTTTTTAGCTCCTCTAGAAGAATCAGATCAAATGGACTTTCCTCTTACTCCACATGAAAGCCATATGAACCTGTGAAACATAAAAAAGAAGCAAAAGTTTAGACTAGATCAAGGCTCTATTCATTTTCTCCTTTGGAAATGGAAAGTGGTCAAGATATTTGGTATAGGAATGGATGGGAAGATATCATCACATATTTGTGTGTTGACAAAAAATATGATCAAAAGCATGACCAAAATCAGTTGAAAAGCTATGACAATATATAGAAAACTGAAATTCTACGACCTCTTTGGAAAGAAAAATAATTATTTTTAAAAGCTTCAAAGATTAAAATAATTTGATAACATCTCTCTCTGTGACCTAAAATCCTAGGTGAACTCAAAGGTGAGACCATAGGCACCAAAACTCTTTCAGTGCTCCAATTGTAAATATGTATAGTCAACGGTAGAATTAAACGGTGGCAGCAGATGCACATACTGCAGTTCTAGTATCTTGCAACAGTTGAATTGTCGATCACCATTTTGTGTAAACTGCACCAGGTGAAAAGAATGCTTGTTCTATACATAAATACAACACCCAATTAAGAGCATTGCATGGTAGAGCAGGAGTCAATAAGATAATTAAAATTAGACCAGAGAGTAAGGATTTCTTATGACCCATCAAGAAAATTATGTACAAAATGATAGCTGGCAAAAATATTGGAACAAGTAGTATGGAAAATGCATATCGGGGGAAAATAATGCACAGACTAAAAATGCAAAAGAAAAATCGCTACTGAACATATCAATGAAGATCTCAATCCTCTACAATATGAAGATTCTACAAGTTATCAAAAGAAACTAGAGGTATGCATAAAAAATGTTCCTGTCAACAATAAGTTAGTTTTATTGGAAGGTTCACCTCTCATCATAATTGGTTTCCAATTGTAATTTTAACTGATAAACAAGAATTAAAATGTGGAACGCATTAAAAAAATGTTCAGTTAAAAAAAACATGTTTTCACTTTCATTTGATTCACTGTTCTTATTTAATAAACATGAAGTAACCTTACATCCTACAGGCAATCCCTTTCTCGAGAATACTATCCATCCTAAATTCATCCCTGAAGATCAGTGCCTTGGATACTAGGTTGCTTTCAATGTTATGGAACCATTTCGTATCTAAAATGAAATAACTTTTCACAAGGAATCAATGAGTGTTATTAGGCTAAGCTAATCTTGAGCAAGAACAGTTCTGGTCATTTCTAGCTCGCTACTCAGTCATCTAGAGCAGGGGTCTCCAAACTTTTCAATGTAAGGGCCACATTATATATTTCCCACATTTATGCGGGCCAAAGGAAAAAAAAATCAGTGTCAGTAATTTAATTTCCTCAAATATTACGTGGAAAAATTAAAACATATCTTTTTGGAAAAAATCTGGGTAAACTAAATAGATTCCTGCCTTTAGTTTTATGCAACCAAATTAGTGTGACGAATGATACTGACGTTTTGACTTCAAAATTTCATTGAAATCAGGTTCCAGATTACATGAGCCAATTGTAAGAATTGATTTGAAATTATCATCAGACAAATTTGCTCGATAGTTAGATTTCACATACTTCATTTTGGAAAATGTTTGTTCACACAAGTATGTTGTACCAAAAATGGACACAAAACTACAAGCAAACTTTATCAAATTTGGAAACTGATCTGGCTGCAGGTATTTATAAAACTCAATCAGATTTCCTTCTCTATACTTATCTTTCACTGCCTGGAGATCAATAATTTCCATTTGAAATTGAGTTGGAAGATTTTCCGCATTGCAGTCAAATGGATTATGAAAGAGCCTGATTTCATTTGCTTTGGCATCAAGGTCAGCAAATCGCTCCTGAAACTGTTTTTTCAACTGTAAAATTATTTCATTTGCAAATGAAGAAGGAAATTCAACTTAATTTCTGCATGAAATTTTTCACAACATGGAAAATGAGCAAAATTCTTAACTTTCACCTGGCCTTCAAGTAGCTCAAGTTTTGTTCTGAATGCCTTGACATGAACAAAGTAGCCACTGATCAAATTTGTTTTGCCTTGCAACTTCAGATTCAATTGATTCATATGACCTGTCATATCTGCAAAAAATGCGAATTTCCAAATCCATTCACATTCTGATGCCAGTCGTGCGATATTATTTTTTCAAGGCCACCACACAGGGTTTTGTTTGCCGGGCCAGATGAAATTATGTGGCGGGCCGGATGTGGCCCGCGGGCCATAGTTTGGAGAGCCCTGATCTAGAGCAATGCCAGGTATTCTGCCAGTTACGAATAAAGAAATGGGGTACATGCTAAATATATATATAAAACTTATCTTTTAATGCCAACTATTCCTCGTACATTACAAATACACGTAGTAGGTGTTACTGTGTTTTTAAATTGGCAAAAAAGTGGCTTGTAGTTTATGATTATCTTAACTTTTCAAATCATACAATATATTTCACCCGTTGCTGAATAACCACTGGTTCCATGCAACGTAAAAGCACCATACAAACAAACAAACAATATATTTCATAAGTTTAAAATTTCAAAATGAGTTCATGGAGGAAGTTGGGTAAGAGTGGATGGGATGATGTAGATTTTAGAATGTTTGCAAAAGTGGGAAAGTTGTAAAATGAATGATGCCTAGTTTTAGCTTATTGAGGGGTGTAGAGTAACAATTTAAGTGTGAGAAACATATAACAGGTACAATTACTGAAGACCTTATGGGGATAAATCATTCAAAGTAGACTTAGGCAATTACTGAAGACTTTATGGGGATAAATGAATAATAATGAAGACCTTATGGGAGTAATTGACTTCTCCATTGTTTCTTATGGGCATAAATCATTCGAAGTTGACTTAGACAATTACTGAAGACCTTATGGGGATAAATCATTCAAAGTTGACTTAGACAATTACTGAAGACCTTATGGGGAAAAACCCTTCAAAGTTGACTTAGACAATAACTGTAGACCTTATGGGGATAAATAATAATATTGAAGACCTTATGGGAGAAATTGACTTCTCTATTGTTTCTTATGGGGATAAATCATTCAAAGTTGACTTAGACAATTACTGAAGACCTTATGGGGATAAATCATTCAAAGTTGACTTGGAATATTACTAAAGACCTTATGGGGATAAATCATTTAAAGTTGACTTAGACAATTACTGAAGACCTTATGGGAATAAATCATTCAAAGTTGACTTAGACAATTACTGACGACCTTATTGGGATAAATAAATAATAATGAAGACCTTACGGGAGAAATTGACTTCTCCATTTTTTCTGATGGGGATAAATCATTCAAAGTGGACTTTGACAATTATGACGACCTATTGCGGATAAATAAATAATAATGAAGACCTTACGGGAGAAATTGACTTCTCCATTTTTTCTGATGGGGATAAATCATTCAAAGTGGACTTTGACAATTACTGAAGACCTTATGGGGATAAATAAATCATTACGGTTTGGAGTTCAGCGTGTTTTTTGTTTGTGCCCATTTTGACTAAATTTTACCTGCTTTGCTGCCAAAAGAAGGTGTTTTTTTTTTTTACTACACTAAAGTTGGTCTAAAAAAAGAAGGGAAACGTGAAGTTAGTGTTCCTTAGGAATCAGTCGCAAGAAAAATTGTATGCGCCAACGTAACTTAAATTTTTTATAAAAATTGTGGGAGAGAGTTGACAGTGTATGGTATGGAAGATAGCCTAATTGGCTAAGGTTTATAATGTTTCATGATGAAAGCAGTCTGTTTTAGAATGTGTAGATGGAGAATTGAAAACGATATTTTGCTTATTGTAAAATCTGGAACTATCATACTATTAGAAACATTGCATTTATTAACAAATATTTAAATGAAGACCCTGAAAACAATTTGTACCCAAATACTTTCGAGCCTTGACTACAGCAGCGTTATATACTACGGTCTCCCTAACTACCTACTAAGAAGATTGCAAGGAGTACAAAATAGAGCCGCCAGAGTAATAAAAGGATTACGTTCCCATGACAGAATAAACCCATCACTAATTGAGCTACATTGGCTCCCAGTAAAAGCAAGAATAGAATGCTAAATACTTCTTGCATTCTTTAAAGCACTAAAATACGGTGAACCAACATACCTTAGAAACTGCTAAAGCTTCTTAAGACTTGAAATGAATATTGTGATCAGATATGCAAGTGAAGCTTCAGACTATTTGAACACAGAACAAATTGTAAGTCAGGCGAGAGAGCATTTGAACATTGCGCACCAGGAGTATACAACAAAATAACGCCTGAAGTGAAGATCATACAAGACGAAAGCAAAATCAAAAAGAACTGAAGACCCTCCTATTCTGCAGGAGCTACGATACTGACGATAAAACACTAAAAGACAATTATTATAAATATAAGAAGTAACTTATTTTGAGAACGTACAAGAGCCCGCCAGAGAGGGACTCATCCCAGTGGAGGTCTGTACATGAAACCAAAGTGAATAAGTTGAGATAATGGTGCGTTTGTTTTTTTATTATTGCTGCATGGTGCTTGTTTGTCAAAATTTGAGGCGTTTTTCAGTTTAAGATTGAATGGTTTATGTGAACCTGTAAAGGCACTTTCATTTACTAAAGTTAATATAGTGGGAACTGGATTAAGCCCTGCATATAATTAAAAAAAGGCTTAAAATATAAAGATAGACGTTTATTTGCTTACAGATGTAATTGCTTGTTTCAGGATACATTGATGATGAAAATAATTTTTTATGGTAATCATACATAGATTTCATTTCCTTTACAGCTAACATGCGAAATGGCGACTTTTAGTTTTACTTAAATTTTATTTACATAATTCAGTTCATAGCATACTAAAATTACAGTTATTTGAGTACAAAGGCATTTAGTTTTGTATTGTTTGTATTTTTATATTTTCCCGTAAGTACAGAATGGTCTGAAATCTGTTTTTAACTGTCGAAATACAGTACCAATTATTTGTTACTCACAATACCAATTTGTTTATACCGACAACCTGAAAATTGCTGCATTTATTTTGAGACTATTCCTTGTAATGAACGACAATCACAGAAATCTAAAGGTAAGAATTATATTCATTGAAATAGAAAAAAAATCATTTTATTCCAAAATATTTCACTTCAGTAATTGATTTTCATTCTGTGTCTGAACCTTGTTTAAATTGCTATTTATTTTTTGGTTTTCTTTTGTGGCCTGGGATTGAATATTTCGAGAAATCGGAGCGTTTTACACGCCAAATAAACAAAGAGAGCCACAATGATGAGTGCTTCTGACGTCCAGTCAAATTCAATCGCACCGTGACTCCTCTTCTTTTTCTTGCACGGTGGTTTTTTGTTCTTCATTTGGCGACCTACCCTGACAAAGCGTCTGGAAGCAGTAGGATCCCTGTCAACTGTATCTCCAGCGTCTGTGCATGGTACGTCATTCACACCAGCGGTGTCTGTGCTTGTAGCCCCTGCAACCTCCTCCGCCTCTTCCCCTCTTCTCCTTCATCCTCATCCTCCTCTTCCTGCTCCTCCTCCTCATCTTTTTCGGGGTACTCGGTGTCACCTTCCTGTTGGTGGTGATCGGGTTTTTCTTCAATGAAGGAGTTGCTTTCACTCTTGGGTCTCCCCTCTAAGGAGTTTTCAGCAGAGAAGCAGAGAGGTAACTTGTCCTCTGCTTCCAAAGACGAGGCTGTCTCAAAGCTATTAAATGGTACCCTTGGGAGGCTTTCAACAGAGTTCTCCTTTAACCGTAATTCTGGGAAGAGAGAGAATGGATCTCTCTTCTTGGCTTCTATGTCTGCATGCTGTTCATGTTCGACTTTACTTTGTTCATTGGCGTCATCATTTTCGTTACCCTCCGTCAGCGTCCGTAGCTCAAAGGAAGAGATGTCTGTCTGCCTCGACAGTCTCCTTTTGGCTTTGATCTTGTCAATGGCGGGTTCACGCGATTCTCTGGCATAAATCACATCGACGCTGCTCCTTCGGTTTCCTTTTGTCTGTGGTGGTCGGCCACATGTAGAAAGCAGAGTCGAATAGTTTGAAGGGACAACTTTTTTCTTAGGAAGAAAGCTTTTTGATCCGTCTGAATGAACGGATTTGGTTGAGATTCCTTTAGGTTTGGTTTTATAGTTTAAAGATCCATCGCAAAACATAGAACTCTCTAGATTCTCACCACTTCCACTGCAGGAAACTTGGTCCATTTTATTTGATTTTGGGACAATCTTCCCACAAAGACGGCATTTTATTTCTGTACCCTGACAGCTTCCAGATTCACAGTCAAAGTTTGTATCAGTAGAGCTTGACCAACTGCTTGAACTAAGGTTACTAATGGAAATGTTTTGCAAGGCTGTTTTTCGGTCATCCGTCGACCCTAGAACTCTCTGGGTAATTTCGGGCATTTCTTTCTTTCTATTCACACACTCCTCATCTCCCTTTGAAGCCGGGATAGAATTTGCTATAACGGACACAATAGACTCATGGTGTGCGGTCGTTAATGTGCAGGTGACGTGCACCTGCGTTTTATCTGTGGCAGAGGCTTTTGCGTCGCTGCTCGCGCAATTTGTCAAAAACGCCGGCGACGACAAATGCTCTGATTCGGCGTCCGTTTCCTTGCTGGTCTTACTCGTGTGTACAGGACTCTCGCGTAGTTTGTCCATCGCTCCTAAAGAAGTTGTTAGGTTTGTGTGTCCATCTGTTCCTGAAATGAAAGAGATGATTTCCAGTGCCTCTTGTGTAGGGTTCTTAACCAAAGATGACGATAGTTTTCTAGGACTTGATGCATTTCCTACAGAGCGTTCCTGGTTTTTCTGCTCTTCAATAGAGCTTGGCCGTGAGGCGGAAAAGGATGAATCTGATGGTTGAGCCATTATTCTTTTTCTCAAAACTTATTCAAAATCTCAACTAAGGTTATCTCTTTGATTTATAAAGTGGCAACACTGCTGGTTATGCTCTTTATATTTTCATCACTGGTCTGAGGGTGTTAATTAGTGCTTCTACAGTTTGTGTAGTCATTAGTTTAGCTTCTGTTGAGAATCAAGGGTAACCGCAAGTTCTACTTCCACTCCGAATTCGAATTCTACTGCTTGTTTTCTAAAATATCTGACATGAACCATGAATTTGCATTTTCATTTCATTTTACTTCCACAAAAATCTACGGAATCATTAAATAATGCGTGTTCTATCTTCTTATCAATACGTCTGTCAAATTCGTGGTATCTTACACCCAACTGGTCCACATTTCCACTTAGATTGTTTCAATAAATCTAACAAATCTTAGGTACTTTCTATCCGTTTCGGGTATTGTAGTAATTTAACGTCCTTGTTTTGAATTCCCTGTCAAAAATTTTCTCTTTCAGAGAGGATAACAAAGGGCTTCTTTGAGTTATCTGTTGAAGAATAAACACCCCCCCGAAAATAAAATTAACCAAGACTGTCTTCATTTCTGTCAGCGAGGCTTCCTAAGAAAGAGGCGGGTGGCGACCGTCCTTTCCGCGTAGTGTCGTCCACTAGACTGAGTCGGGACGACTCGGGACGGGAGAATAAAGTGACTTTAAATACTTGATCTTGCCGTTTCCCGGATCAGCCTCCTCCTTCCCCATAACTCGGATAACTTGTCGAGTGATCAGATGAAATTGCCTTTGTTTTTCTTTTCTTTTTTTCTTTTCTTTTCCACAAGCGTGAGTTGCCGGATATTATCTTTGCTCTATACTTCGGGATCTTGCTAGATACATTATTACGCGAATGTAGTGTGCTGATTTCACAATTTTCATGTTCTAAGTTACTTGGATTTTGGCTTGCACATATGAAGTTATTTATGTTTGTGTGTGAGAGAGAGAGAGCGCGTTTAGTACCTTAAGTGGCCTCTTTTTCATACCCAAATTCACAGTAGCCCCTCGATATGAGAGAGAGAGAGAGAGGGGGGGGGGGGGGGGGGAGCGCGTTTTAGTACCTTAAGTGTCGTCTTTTTCAAGACCAAATTCATAGTTTTTGCCCTCTTTTGTATTATATATATATATATATATATATATAAGATATATGTAATATATATATATATATATGTGTGTGTGTGTGTGTGTGTGTGTGTGTGTGTGTGTGTGTGTGTGTAAATAAATGGAACATTTGTAGCAAATAAAAATTAATAAATAAAAATTGGTTTTATATTATAAGAGCTGCCAATCTTGTCTTGGATATCCTTCTGAAAAAAAAATTAAGTAAAAGGTAAGGAACGTTCCGCTTCAAAGTGTGCTTGGAAGCGTTTACAACTTTTGAAGTGGAGAAGAAACTCCGCCCCCACCCAAAATTATTAGTTTTTCTAAGTCGTCTCTACCCATTCGCCTTTCGAAAGGAGAGAGATCACAGGATTTTAAAGTCCAACAGTGGTTGGGGAAATTGCAGAAGATTGAAAAAAATCACTATGTATATAATGACGACTCAATCTTTTCGAGGGTGAACTCTGACGTCAGGCGTCTTACTTTTAACTAAAAGATTGTAGGGATTTACACAATTTTTTAAATGAGTCTTCCTTTTAAACATTTAGACTTTCATTGTTTAGATCTCTGCGTCAAATTCCAGAGAATAAAGGAGACATTTTAACGTCATCACTTGAGTAATCAGGTGAAGATAAATAATGGTGATAATAATACGAATGCAGTATGTCGACCTTATACGTGACTCCCTCCTATAATAACGCATGGATGTTGATATGCTTATTGACTGCAATCCACACGTTTATACCTACAGGTGATCATTTATAATACTTGAAACACGGGATTAACAAAGTGTAGGATTTAGCGCAAAAAATCTTACTTTTTGAAGGCGAGAATCTTTGTTAGTCTGAACTGATTGAGATTATTGGCGATAGAGAGAGACTGATAATTCTCTCTCTCTCTCTCTCTCTCTCTCTCTCTCTCTCTCTCTCTCTCTCTCATCGACCAGTAGATCAACATGACAAAATGATGCTGTGGAACTTGCCTTAGCGAATGAACAGTAGTTGTAGTATCAGCGAAACTAATCAATAAAACTGGATAATTTGAGAGACTGCAGGAAACAACTTACTTTTATTAGGACTATAATGACAATGAAGAGAGGATCCGACATTTTACGACGACTGTTAAGAAGAATTTTCTTCACAAGGATAATTAGCTATGCACCATTTGATAAACGCTGCCAGTGAAGGATGGTGTCAATTCTTAAGCACATCAGCGCGCATGCGTACAGATATGGAAGAGGAATTTCGTTTATTAATACTCACAAACACACGTATATGTATATATATATATATATATATATATCTATATATATATATATATATATATATATATATATATAATGAAAGAATAAAAATAGTCAGGCTCCCACACCTCTGCAAGCTGATTGGTGTAATGGGAAAAAAGAAAAGAGGATGGCTGCTTGTAGGAACCTGTTGGTGACGGCAAGAAAACATTACTATGACATTACTAACAAGTTAATAAATATTACAAAATTGTCCGCTTTTTTCATCAAGTTTCAATAATATTTCGATTTTTATACATTTAAAAAGTAAAAAGGCTGGAACTGTAGCACTGGTACAAATCCGGAAACAATGCTAGGTTGCCATATCTAAACAGTCAGGCTTCAGGACATCTTTGCGTTTCTACCGACAACCACCAAGTCCCTCCCTGGTCTCGCCGCACACACACACACACACACACTTGCACTATGCATATAAACTGTACGTACCTGCGATACTTAAAGGTATAGTCGCAAACGGTTGTGTGTATGTTCGTCAGTACTGTCTCTGTAGTCCTTCGTCAATGGTTTGGAAATAAAGTCGAAACCGGTCAAGACCTACACCCCACCTCTTATCTTTCACCTGTGGATGTGTGATAAATGAATCACGTGCTCAAGTGATTATAATCTTATATATATATATTATATATATTTATATATATATATATATATATCTATATATATATATATATATATATATATATATATCTATATATATATATATATATATATATATATATATAATTACAAAGAGAGAGAGTGTGTCAATGTATTAACAAGAAACACTTTTATAAAACCGAACGTACGTACAGACTATGATTACACACACACACACGTACATATATGTTAACCGAAAAGGGAATTTTTAGTTAATAACAATATCGTCGGCTCATGGGCGCGAACCTATAGGAACCAAGAAATCAGGACGTACAGAGAAGTGCTCTATCATGTGTGGCTAGGGCCTGATTAGTTGGTTCCTAGGTTAGCGTCTGTGAGCCAGAGAAATTATTATCAACTAAAAAATTCCCCTTTGGTTAACGTATATGAAAACTTATTAATTCCGACGTAGAGCGAATTACATATTTAAAGGACATTTGTAGCTTAATGATATTATATATAATCATATATATATATATATATATATATATATATATATATATATTCTATATTAATGATAGGAGAGGATAGAGAGGAGAGGGGGGGGAAGAGAGGAGAGAGAGAGGAGAGAGAGAGAGGGAAAAAAGGGACGATAAATAAATAGCGAGAGAGAGAGAGAGAGCTCCAGCACCTATAAAATTGGGAAAAAGGGTTTTATTCTTGCACGCGTATGTACATACATGCTTGAGAGAGAGAGAGAGAGAGCATTAAACGCTATCGATATGAGGGCAGCTTACAGGCTTGAGTTGTCAGTGCCAGGAAACAAGAAGTAGAGCGATTCCAATTTCTTCGGCGTTGCCAAAATATTTTCAAACCATGTTTTTTATCTTTATTTTTTTATTTTTACTGATTTATCCCATATGATTTCCAGCTCAGGTACGTGATGAAAAGTATGGTAGGTGGAGCTCATCCTCTACCAGGATGCTTCAATCAATATCATTGTCTATATGCGCACGAAAACAATGTATACGTATCTCTTTTCTGCTCGAGTGAGCCATTGGTTTGACGCAGTGACGGGATCGTTCGGTATTTCACGTACTGATCGGATCACCATCTGCGTCGCTGGAAGATTTTTAAAAGTTTATTTTATGTTATTAGACTATTGGTAGTGTTACAGTAGGTGTCAACATCCGTTTTTCAGAAAGTAATTAGTAGCCAGCCTCGTGCGCTTCTCCACTTTGGCTGTGACCCATCTCAGTCGAGTAACTGGACAGTACTTCATTCACAGCTTAGATCAACACAGATAATTTCGATAATGTGCCTTTATTGCCGAAGTCGTAGCTCTGGAATATCTGGAACAGACCCAATAATCCATCAAGGAAAATCAAGACTTAGCTGTGCAAGCCATTGCTCCAAGCTGTGTCCAAGTGCCCAGATGAAGAGTGGCGTAAGAGGTAGTTGGTCTGCGTAAATGAGACTGCCACAATGTTATTAAAAAAATGAGTTACATTTCTCAGGATTTAAAAGTAAATAAATAAATAAATAAATAAAATCAAGAGGTATGGAACTCGTGCAGAGTGTCTGTTGTTCAAGATGGCTACCATTAGTCAAGTTTCCGAACTACGATCAATCCTAGAAGCATTCAGCCATGCGTGTGAACACTGAAATTGTTGATGCACGTGGGTGTATATACCGATTGAAGAAAAACTTGGACAGGGAGTCAGATATCGGATAAAGGAGGAATAGTTATGAAGGTCTAAAATGTCAGTTTCAAAATAGGTAGAAAAAAAGGGGATGTCGGGAAAACTTTAGAACCGTTAAAATCATATTAAAAATCCACGAGTCTGGCAAAAGGCGGGTTGCGTTTACGTTATAAGCGGAGAGAAGTTTTTGGCAAGTAAAAAAGAAAAAAAGAAAAAATCGCCATATAAAGTCCGTGGCATTTTGATTTCAGTATTAGTATGATTTACAAAGAAACGTCTATATTGATTAACACAGTCTAAAACGAAGGCACAAACATGTCCCGCACTACGGAGAGGTTGGAAACCGTGTTGGTATTCATCAAGTCCACCCAAGATTTTCATTTCAAAACAGGGACCGGAACTGACCAGGAAATGGGTAATTAAAGTAATAAGGCGAGCATAGCACAGAATATCAGGGAAAGTCGCCGGAGGGAAGTTTGTAGAAGCACAAAAATATGCCAATTAGGAGGAAGTTTCCTCTACTATAAAAAAAAAACAGTTTTTTCCATCTGTCCACCCGCCTGTGGTTTTTGTGTATGGTAACACTGCGTCCCGGGCTTTAGATAGTTACCCTATGTGTAAGTTTTAGGTAAATAAAAGGATATCTGGGTGTACATTTGTAACTGAAAAGTGTTTTAATAATTTACTGTATGCGAATTACACCGTTAATATTCGAAATAGGATATTATTATAATCGCTGAATGCAAGCTGAATGTAACAATCTAAAGCCCGGGACCCAGTGTTACCATACAAAAACATCATAGGCGGGTGGACAGATGAAAAAAAACCGAGCATAGACATGCTAAGGCAGTGCCGCCATGGCCAGCCGAGGATACCTTCATACCTCTGCAACTCAGACGTGCAGAGGGGGGGTGCTAGGGGTTGCCCTAAGCACCTGCCCCTTTGCTACTGTATTAAAAGTGCCCTTTTTGAGAGGGGTTAGGGATGTATTATAGGCCCGCCGACCTATCTGTGTCAATGATAATAATAACAGTGGAAAAAGGACCTTTTCCAAACTCAAGCTGGTGAAGACAAAGCTATGCAGCCTGTCCAGTGAGGAGAGGTTATCTGATCTTTTGTTGCTAGCAGTTGAAAAGGATATTACAATCAACAACAGTGAAGTTATCAGCATATTCAAAGAAATGGCACACAGAAGGGTTTTCTTATAAATATAAAATGATAAGGTCTGGTTATTAGCCAAGTGTATTGATCATATTGATTGATTTTCTTGCAGTCATTTATGTAAAAAGTAATATATATAATTTTTCTTTTGTTAAATTCCTAGTTCACTGGTAGTCAGTACTGTAGATTTTATGTTTTTATATAAAACATTAGCCGACTGGTACCTATGATATCAGTCATGTTTATCTCTTTCTTGAATTATAAATGGCTAGTTTAAATAAATTTGAAAGAATATTGAGCCGGTATATATTTAGTCTCATTCATTTCTATATTTTTGCCCTTTTTTTCACTTGAGCACCTGCCCTGAAAAAGTTCTCTGCAGTCCCTGCTGCAACTTGTCTGTACCAGTTTATTTAGTCATATATATTATATATATATATATATATATCTATATATATATATATATATATATATATATATACTATATATATATATATATGATATATATACATATATGTGTGTGTGTGGGTTTAGGTGTGGGTGAATGTCTAGCATATTATCATACCTCTAAATAGATCCTTTCATAAACTCCGGTCCCCCACACACGCCCCCCCCCAAAAAAAAAAAATTAAATAAATAAATAAATGAAAGGATCTACATATTTAGAGGTACAACTGACGAGACTTTGATGCACACTTGCGTCTTACAAAGCGCTACGGTCGATATTCCAGAAATTAAAATGAAGATATTTTTCTTCGCTTTTTCAATTTCGATGTAAATTTCGAAAGATACAATCTAAAAATTTTCAGATAAATTATTTTTCTTTTATCTTTCAAGATTTACACAGACTATATAAAGCAAACAAACCCAATATCCTGAACTCAATTTCATCAAAACCATATCAGTATAAGCAAAATCATCATCATCATGTTTATCATTCACATGTCTCAAAAACTTTCATGGGCTTTTCTATAGTGGATGGCGTAGGCGCGGTTACGTTCCTTGCAGTCCGTGCGGAACTATTCTGTAGAATTACCGATCTTTTGTTATGACCGCATAAGAGAACTAAAGCCTACAGACAGCTCTCGACTGGATCAATCAACTGACTTACTTCTTGGTTACATCGCTACTCATCATCGACACTGAGACCCTCCTTCTAGTCCTTAGCAATGACTCATTGGAACGGTTGTGTTTGAGGTATGTCACCCAGAATAGCAGATGCCGCATTTAAATGATTTATGCATGTCTCGATCGCCACTTATCAAGATATTCCTCAAATTGCACTTAAGGGGACCGTCCGCTATGGCGGATGACATGTCAATTTGAAAAAATAAAAAATCGAGTTATTACTTGTATCTATGCAGAAACATGCCGTGCATGCTTTCCAGAAGTTTCAGCCAATTATTTTTACAAATAATGAAGATATAGCGATTTTTAAATGATGACGTCATCGTAACTGCGTCGTCTGTATGACTGAGTTTGACAGAATCGTTTTTGCGTGTTTATTTTTGCATATATACAGGGATTTTTTCAGATTTTTTTTCGAGATTCTCATACATCTTATAGCAATGAACGGTAGTGTGAGTTGAGCGCTGGTCAGCGCGGCTATTTATAGGCGAGAGCTGTGAGACACAGATCGGTTTCTATTTATACGGGCTGCTCTACGAGCAAGAGCCCGTGCTGGCACAAGATCAGCTTAATCTTAAACAACGAGACTCAGAGAATGACTCAGTTACGCCACAGTCGTCACTTGCGTTTGGTCACTAGCTATTTACGTTGTTTTTATAACTTCTTAGTGAACTTATAGCAATGCCGAAGTTACCTAAGATCAAGAAGGCTACTCAGCAACTAAGGCTAGCAAAATTAGCGAAGGCCAGGAGTGTGCTGAAAGAAAAACACGAAAATTCATTGTTATCAGCGCCCTAATTGTCTCATGTCTCGCCGTCAACATCATTGTCTGGTGTCACGCTGAGGGTATCAATACCACTTTTAGGGGTAGGTCCAGGATCCTTGATGTAGAAATCAACAATAAAAGTACAAATAAAGTAATTATAATAATGTTGTTTTGACTTTTATAAGAAAAAAGCGAAATTTACATAGCAAATCTTTGGGAGCTCATAACTCAAAAACATACTTATGCGCATGTCGGTAACCATTACTCGGTTATTTATTATCCAATTTTAGAGAGAAAGATATCATTGGAAAGAGGAATAATAATCCCATAATTCTGTGTGACAGAATTTTGATTTCTTTCTTTTTTTTTAGAATTTTTTGAGTGTAACTAAAAAAAATTCATAAAAAAAATAAAAATTCTGTCACACAGAATTGTTCCGTATATAAAGAAGTGTTTATGGTATGATTTTCAATACAACTGATGTCATATTAGCGGAGAAATCTCTACCTATTTTTTTTTAAATCATAATTTTTGCAAATAAAACTAAAAGTTTTTGCTCAATGACTTGAAATTTTTATATGATGAAGGTATTATATATATCTAAAACATACGTATAAGAAAATTATCTATTTTGCGTAAAAAATAACAAAATAGACATCATAGCGGCGGTCCCTAATCCTGCTTGTTCATCATAGTTTCTCTTTGCTTTCAACATTAAATTTATCAGCTTTAAAGCTGGTTTTGGTTTTGTAAGTTTTTTTTTTCATAGCATAGCCTTTCCATATAT
Source organism: Macrobrachium nipponense (assembly GCF_015104395.2). NCBI lineage: Eukaryota > Metazoa > Arthropoda > Malacostraca > Decapoda > Palaemonidae > Macrobrachium > Macrobrachium nipponense. The sequence goes on along the minus strand of NC_061107.1, from coordinate 31,233,501 downwards.
TTACACTAAATGTAATGTTTGTGTTTGGGCTATCAAGCATTCAGGCTCAACTTGTATGTCACTCACAATTTCATTGTTTTTGTTTGTATCACTAATACCTCTGTTTGCTTATATTTCTTAAAGTTCATCTTCAGTGGGTTTCCTGTGCGTTACCTTGGTTCAGGTGCATTATCCTTTCATTATTAGTAATGCAAATACAATGTTATTGGTGAAAAACAACGATATTGAGTAATCAAAACTGTACGCTAATATTTTTACAAAAACGATAATTTAGACAACTTTGGTACGATAATGTAAACTGAGATATCTGGGTACCCTGAAGCAAGTTGCACTCTCAGTCTTAGCGACGCCATCAACCTGTTTAGTTGTCCTTCACGATACGTCTTGAGAAGAAAGCTTCACTGTTTAAAAATGTCCATGAAACGCAAGTTATCTGTAAGTACAAAGCTCAAAGACTGTTGTTACATTAGTAAGTAGGCATATAAGAAAATAAGCGCGAGGAAAGTACAACCAAACAACTTGAAGTTAATTCTTGGTAGTCGAAGCCGGTTGGCGTCACCTCATGTCCACAGCGCTTCTGTGCAAGGGGAGAGGGTAGGCTAAACCTCTGGCATTTTATAGGAAATATAATTGAAATTTTAGGCTTCCTTGCAACCAGAATAGGTTTATAATCATGAGGGCTTGCGGTTTTTGTTTTTTTGTTTTTGCCGTCGTCTCGACATTTAGTTACTGATGGATTTGAAGCCTCACAATTGGTAGGCTCTGTTGTACAGCAATATGGCTAGCCTACCTAGGGTAAAACATCACGGAAGGCCAACCCTCATCACGGTGGACGGGTCTTATTCACTCGATATTTAATTGGTGAAACAAGAATACAATTGCAACTCTAAGCATACCATTTAAAAGACTGAAGTTTCGTCAACATAATGTGATACTATATGAAAGCCCCATACGAACTAAAATAAGCATGTGAGCTCTTTGTAAAATATGTTTTCAAGGCAGTTTTGAAATCCAATATGGCGGCTACGTTTTGCATGAAAGGTTCTGATCAGTGACTGCCAACCATCTTTCCCCAGCCTTCCCAGCACTCATTTGAACAATGTTAGCGTATGTATGTAACGTTTATTGATCTTACTCAAGATTGCAGTTGTAATCAGCACAATAAAACAACATTTTGTTGCCTATATTAGTGAAAGTATGAAACTTGTTATTCCCGGGGTTATGGTTGGAACTGAATTCATTCTTACCTTGTAATCGGTGGTTTTTATCCTTACTGCCATCACAACTGAAACTCCACAGTGCTGATTTGTTATACACATTTTGGTCTCTGTTCACTCCACATTGCACTTTAAACCCGTTGTTGTTGCTGGTTCCTAAGCGCGCGCCCCACAAACACAGTTACGAACAGCAGACGACGAAACTGCAAAGTTTATTTCCCTAAATTGTTTACTTTATCGTATTTTAGTTTAAATTTACTTTATTTAAAAATTTTAATTTAATTCATGTATATTATCCCTTTTTTGCAACCAAATTACCCCGAAAAATTACAAATATTTCTAAAGTAGATACAATCAAATTTTTCTAACGTTTTCGTACATCTGGCTGCCGAAAACCATAGAGGAACGATTACGGATAAGTACATAGAGGAACGACTACGGAGAAGTGAATTATATACTTATAAATTTTTTTTTTTTTTTGCTTTTTTTGTTTTTGCTAGCACTTTTCATAGATTTCAGTCTAAATTAGTATTTTGAATTTCTTTAATAATCGTATGCCAGAAATAAATGTAACCTTTAATGTTTGCATGCTAAGAATGGCAAAATCATCGTTGCTACATTAGTGGAGGCTTCACACATACGCCGTTTCATTATTATAAACTGTTTCCATGAATTCTAGTTGTCATAGTAATGCAATAATGATAAAATTGCTTTAATATTTATGTATATATACTTCCAATACATAGCCTAATTTCACCAATTTCAACGTTTTGTGTATAGTCTTATACCCAGTTTGGAGGGTCAACACAAACCGAATGGCAACAGAGAGAGAGAGAAAGGAAGGCACAGGAACAGAGAAGGAAAAGGATGGCGATGGAAAGGGGGGGGGGGGGGTAGGTGGAGCTTTTTACGCGTGTTCATATCCATTTCTGCATAATGGAGTTTTGTCTCTTGGTACAAGGACAAGTGTTGTTATTCTTTACGATTAGTGATTCACGATACCCTTATAAATTACGGCACTGGGTGTAATGCACTATAGCAAAATCTCGTTCTGTTACGAGTGTTCGTTACAGAAATAGGTATTGCCCAAAAACGTGCTTGACTGTCTCTGAAACCCATAGTAGACATGCTGCTTAGTTGTCAATCAAGTTTTTATAACCAAGTATTTTTTACAAGCTAGCTGTTGAATAAATTTGTATTTTTCTCAGTCAAAACATATGCCCCTCAATGCTAACTTTCCTCTTTTAACGACTTTCTGGTCATTGCAAATTCGGCCCCATAATTTCTTATGGTGCGAAAACAAACAGAGGCCCAGGGACCGAAAACGATTGCGTCACACTACGGCGGTAATCCGGCAGTAAAACTATCTGAAGATATATATGCGCATTACGATTATAACAATTACATGAATAGCTGATAACAATCTGCATGAATAACTGGTAAACTGTTGTGCAAGATAGTTGAGTATAGCAATTATTTACAATAGGTATGAAAGTCAAGATGTCGTGACGTCATAATACAGAACTTAAAAGAACGTTCTAATTCAGAAAAATAATTACTTAAATTTGAGTCAGAGTCGAGTTACTTTTTCAGTAACGAAATTTATTTTCAAATTAATCATCATAAATATGTAAAATATTGATGTTTTAACTATTTATTTAAAAATTAGCTAAGAGCACGCTTCTCGTCATCTACCAAAACAGTTGTTTACTCCTAACTTGTTTGCTGGTGTTTCGATTGTTGTGATGAAAAGTGCCCCAGCGTCTGTGGGTACAAGTGGTGTGCGGATTTATCACAGGATATGGAAATTTTGTTGACACAAGCAACTCCGTAAACATCGAGATGGCGTCAATCTTCGAAAGATTTTTAGTTGTAAGTAAAAATTTCTAAAGCGTTTTGGTGAGATTTCCACTGCCGTGGACGCCCTTTTCACTACCCTCTGTTTAAATCTTAAAATTTGGCCTTAATTTCAACTTTAAAAGGAGAAAATACTTACTTTGAAAGGAGAGTAGAGGTCTTTAGCTCCGTTTCTCACCAACAAGAAGTCGTTACTAATGCCCATCTCCGGTGTCAGGACGCGTTATAATGTACTTTTTCGGAGGGTGGCAAGCGTTGATTGTAGGTGGCCTGGCTTGGCCTGCCGTGGTGTTTTACCCTTTATGTACACATTTTGGTCTCCGTTCACTCCACATTGCACTTTAAACAAGTTGCTGTTCCTAGTTCCTAAGCGCGCTTCACAAACACAGATACGAACAGCAGACGACGAAACTGCAAAGTTTTATTTCCTAAATTGTTTACTTTACCTCGTGATATAGTTCAAATTTACTTTATTTAAAATTTTTATTTTAATCATGTAGGGGAAAAAAACCAGCGACTACCAACCCTTATCACGGTTTTCAGGTCTTATTCACTCAATATTTAAATGGTGAAACAAGAATACAATTACAACTCCAAGCATACCATTCAAAAGATTGAAGTTTCGTCGACATCATGTGATATATGAAAGCCCCATACGAACTAAATTAAGCATGTGACGCTCTTTGTAAAATATTTTTTCAAGGCAGTTTTGAAATCCAATATGGCGGCTACCGTGGGATGTACCGGTTTTGAACAGTGACGAAAATCATCTTTCCCAGCCTTCCCAGCAATCAGTTGAACAATGTTAGCGTATATATGTAACGTTTATTGATCTTCTATCAAGATTGCAGTTGTAATCAGCACAATAAAACAATATTTTGTTGCCTATATTACTGAAAGTATGAAACTTTTTATTCCCGGGGTCATGGTTTGAACTGAATTCATTCTTACCTTGTAAATCGGTGGTTTTTATCACATTTTCCACAAAACTGAAAACTGGACATGTTTTTTGATTGTTATTATACACTTGTAATCGGTGGTTTTTATCCTTACTGCCATCACAACTGAAACTCGACAGTGCTTATTTGATTGTTATTATACACATTTTGGTCTCGGTTCACTCCACATTGCACTTTAAACAAGTTGCTGTTCCTGGTTCCTGAGCGCGCGTGCGCCACAAACACAGTTACGAACAGCAGACGACGAAACTGCAAAGTTTTATTACCTAAATTGTTACCTAAATTATTTACTTTGTTATTTAAAAATTTTAATTTAATTCATGTATATTATCCCTTTTTTGCAACCAAATTACCCCGAAAAATTAGATATTTCTAAAGTAGATACAATCAAATGTTTCTAACGTTTTCGTACATCTGGCTGCTGAAAACCATAGAGGAACGGCTACGGATAAGTGCATTGAGGAACGACTACGGATAAGAGAATTATATACATAATTTTTTTTTTTTTTTGCATTTTTATTTTTGCTAGCACTTTTCATTGATTTCAGTCTATATTAGTATTTTGAATTTCTTTAATAACCGTATGCCAGAAATAAATGTAACCTTTAATGTTTGCATGCTAAGAATGGCAAAATCATCGTTGCCACATTAGTGGAGGCTTCACACATACGCCGTTTCATTATTATAAACTGTTTCCATGAATTCTAGTTGTCATAGTAATGCAATAATGATAGTTGCTTTTATACGCGTATCCATTTCTGCATAATGGAGTTTTTGTCTCTTGGTACAAGGACAAGTGTTATTCTTTACGAATAGTGATTCACGATACCTTTATAAATTTCGGCACTGGGTGTAATGCACTATAGCAAAATCTCGTTCTGATACGAGTGTTCGTTACAGAAATAGGTATTGCCCAAAAACGTGCTTGCAATGTCTCTGTAACCCATAGTAGGTATGCAGCTGAGTTGTCAATCAAGTTTTTTGTAATCAAGTATTTTTTACAAGCTAGCTATTGAGTAAATTTGTATTCTTCTCAATCAAAACATATGCCCTTCAATGGTAACTTTCCTCTTTAAACGACTTTCTGGTCATTGCAAATTCGGCCCCATAATTTCTTAAGGTGCGAAAACAGAGGCCCAGGGACCGAAAACGATTGCGTCACACTACGGCGACGATCCGGCAGTAAAACATCTTCATATATCCAAAAAGTAAATAATAAAGATATATATGCGCATTACGATTATACCAATTACATGAAGAGCTGATAATCTGCATGAATAACTGGTAAACTGTTCTGCAAGGAAGTTGAGTAAAGCAATTATTTACAATAGGTACGAAAGTCAAGATGTCGTGACGTCATAATACAAGACTTGAAAGAACGTTCTAATTCCAAAAAATAATTACTTAAATGTGAGTCAGAATCGAGTTACTTTTTCAATTACGAATATTTTCAAATTAATCATCGTAAATATGTAAAATATTGATGTTTTACTGTTTATTTAAAAAATTATCGAAGTGCACTCTTCGTCGTCGTCTTCTACAAAATAGTTGTTTACTCGGCGAGGAAAAGTTTTCAGATTGTTGTGATGAAAGTGCCTCAGCGTCTGTGGGTACAAGTGGTGTGCGGATTTATCACAGGAAATGGTTAGTTTATTGACACAAGCGACTCCGTAAACATCGAGATGGGGTCAATCTTCTAAATACCTCGAGTTGTAAGTAAAAATGTTGAACACGTTTTGGTGAGATTTGCAGTACGTTTGAGACCGTTTTCACTACCCTCTGTTTAAATCATAAAATTTGGCCTTAATTTCTAACTTTGGAGAAAATACTTACTTCGAAAGGAAAGTAGAGGTCTTTAGCTCCGTTTCTCACCAACAAGAAGTCGCGACTGATGCCCATCTCCGATGTCAGGACGCGTTATAATGTACGTTTTTGGGGGGTTGTACACGCTGATCGTACATGGTCCACTCTGGACCCTACGGTTTTTTACCATAGCTAGCTTTTAAAAAATACTTGATTACAAAAAACTTGATTGACAACTAAGTAGCATACCTACTATGGGTTTCAGAGACAGTGCAAGCACGTTTTTGGGCAATACCTATTTCTGTAACGAACACACTTATCAGAACGAGATTTTGCTATAGTGCATTACACCCAGTGCCATAATTTATAAGGGTATCGTGAATCACTAATCGTAAAGAATAACGACACTTGTCCCTGTACCAAGAGACAAAAACTCCATTATGCAGAAATGGATAAGAACACGCGTATAAAGCTCCACCTACCCTCTTCCCCCCCCCCCCCCCCCCCCCCCCCCCCCCCCCCTCCACCCCCCCCCCCCCCCCCCCCTCCACCGCCACCCCTTGCCTTCTTCGTTCCTTCGCCTTAGTTCTCTCTCTCTCTCTCTCTCTCTCTCTCTCTCTCCTTCTCTCTTCCTTCGCCTTCCTTTCTCTCTCTCTCTCTCTCTCTCTCTCTCTCTCTACTCTCCTCTCTCTCTCTCTCTCCTCTCTCTGTTGCCATTCGGTATGTGTTGACCCTCCAAACTGGGTATAAGACTACACACAAAACGTTGAAATTGGTGAAATTAGGCTATGTATTGGAAGTATATATACATAAATATTAAAGCAATTTTATCATTATTGCATTACTATGACAACTAGAATTAATGGAAACAGTTTATAATAATGAATCGGCGTATGTGTGAAGCCTCCACTAATGTGGCATCGATGATTTTGCCATTCTTAGCATGCAAACATTAAAGGTTACATTTATTTCTGGCATACGGTTATTAAAGAAATTCAAAATACTAATATAGACTGAAATCAATGAAAAGTGCTAGCAAAAACAAAAATGCAAAAAAAAAAAAAAAATTATATCATTCACTCATCCGTAGTCGTTCCTCTATGGTTTTTGGCAGTCAGATGTACGAAAACGTTAGAAACATTTGATTGTATCTACTTTAGAAATATCTGTAATTTTTCGGGGTAATTTGGTTGCGAAAAAAGGGATAATGTACATGATTTAAATTAAAATTTTTAAATAAAGTAAATTTGAAATAAAAGAGTAAAGTAAACAATTTAGGGAATAAAACTTTGCAGTTTGTTCATGAAACTTACCTGACAGATATATATATAGCTGTATTCTCTGAAGTCCGACAGAATTTCAAAATTCGCGGCACACGCAGTGGGCGGCCAGGTGGTAGTACCCATTCCCGCCGCTGGGAGGCGGATATCAGGAACCATTCCCATTTTCTATTCGTATTTTTTCTGTCGCCGGTCGGTAAACAACTGTTTACAGACCTCCGCCTAGGATTTTGAAACTTCATTAGCCGCTTAAGTATCCTAATTATTCTTTCGATTATTGACTTGGATTTGTGGCTAGACATACGCTATCATAAGTTAATTTTTTTCATTGCATATGATGTCTGAATCTAGTTAGCCTAGTTTCAGACTTTGTTGTCTGCATCGGGTAAGGTGAGGCTACCGGAACTTTCGGTAGACACTCGCTTAGTATATATGACGTTTACTTGTTTTCTTTGCATAAAGATCAATGTAATTAGTGTAATGTGTGACTGATTACGGAAGAAGTAGGATTCATGTACGCATTTTAGAGCGTGTTAGAATCAGGAGTTTTCCTCCACAGTAAACAGAAGTTAGAAATAATGAACCTTCTAACCTCTTGTAGAATTTATTTTGCCTAACCCTCTGGTATGGCTTACGGGCCTAGAAGAAGTGTCTGCTAGAGGATTACATCAAGTAATCTTAGACTAAAGTGCTCGCTCTCCAATCAGTGTTGTGAAGTGTAGTGCCCCTTGTGTTGTGGAGGGGGCGTCAGATCGGCCCCATAATGCCTCTAGGCCTGGACCTCTGTCAGACTCCCAGGACTCAGGGAGAGGACATGTCGAAAGCCGCAAGAGGGTTACGGGGGCTCCCCACCGATCTGGCGTCCCTTCGGCAGGACCTGTTGACGCTTCCCAGGCTGCTAAAGATCATGCACATGCACGAATCTTGAAGGATTGCTTCTCGTCCTCCGAGGTGTCCTCCGTGCAAGGGTTGGAGCTCTCGGAAGGACTCGCGCCCTCTAAGGAGCTTTAGAGAAGAGGACGCTTCACGTCCTCTCTCTCGTCAGGAGGGAATGTCAGATCGGCCCCATAACGCCTCTAGGCCTAGACCTCTGTCGGACTCCCAGGAAGCAGGGAGAGGGCATGTCAAAAGCCGAAGGAGGGTTACGGGTTTTTCACGCTGATCTGGCTTCCTTTCGGCAGGTCCTGTTGTCGCTTCCCAGGCTGCCGAAGATCAAGCACGTGCACGAATCTTGAAGGATTGCTTCTCGTCCTCCAAGGCGTCCTCCCCACAGGGGTTAGAGCTCTCGGAAGGACTCCCGCCCCCTTAAGAAGCTTTAGAGAAGAGGACGCTTCACGTCCTCTCTCTCGTCACGAGAGGATGAAAGAGTCCTGTGCCCTGTCAGGGCTCTCAAATTTTATTTACATAAACGAAGGAAGTAAGAGGTCCTTCGGGTAATTTATGGTGCTCAGGAAGAGACCACATTTACCCTTTTCGAAGAATGCACTGGCTCTTTTCTAAGGGACATTATTACGGAGGGCTCATTCATCTTGCCAGAAGAGTGATTTGAACCTCCTGCGAGTGAACGCTCATGAAGTTAGAGCCGTTTCAACCTCGCTAGCATTCCAAAAGAATATGGTAATCAAGGACATTCTTGATTCCACCTTTTGGAGGAGCAACTCAGTATTCGTCTCCTCTCCTCATGGCGCTCCGTATACGTTATGTAACGTTCGCTTTACTTCGAAAAAGCAAGCTGATAAGTTTGACATCCGGCAAGCTGCTTTGCACAGTCAAACAACTTATGTCTCTGGTTCGGCATAAGAAGGGCAATTTAGACGTGAGGAAGCTTTTGGAGGTGCTCGACGTCCTATAAGTAGAGACATTCTCCAGGACGCTCGGCAAGCACCTTGCGAGGGTGTCTTTCGGACGCTCGGCGTTCCTTTGCTGAGTGCGTTTCTGGAGATGTTCTTTTGCATTACTAAGACGCAAGTTGTCGCACAGGCGGCCACTGTCTTTGTAAGAAGGTATGAAGGTCTTTAAGGCCCGTCTTGAAGACGAAAGCCGTACGTCTTCCTTTAGTGTTCACACACTTCAGGAGCAGCGTGCGGCTCTCCATGGTTGACGCTGCATGAGGACGTCCCTTGGAAATATTCAACGTCCTACGCAAAACGCGGTTCGTCATAACATTAAGATGTTGGCAAGGTCGCTCGCCAGGACGCCTCTTGGCGGGCCTTGCATGCATCAGGGCGCTCAACGAGATCCTCTCTGAAATGTCGTTCAGAAGACTTGGTGTTTTCTGCTCAGACACGCTCGCAGCTAAGCAGGACGTTATTTGAGGACGCTCAGCAGGATGCTTTCCAGAACGCTAAGCAGGACGCTTTTGAGGACGCTCGCCATTCAAAGCAGGACGCTTTTGAGGACGCTCGCCGTTCGAAGCAGGACGCTTTTCAGACGAGGCAGGACGCTTTTGAGGACGCTCAGCAGGACGCTTGCCTGGCTAAGCAGGACGCTTTTGACGCCTCTCGTCAGGAAGCTCGTGCTTCCTCTCGTAGGGACGTGTCTAGTAAGACGGTTCCCGTTGTTTCAAAGGACGCTCTACGTTCACAAGATGTCCGTCCTTCAAAGGATTGTCGTAAGGGCGAGTCCGTACCTGAAGCGGTGACTTCCAATCAGCGGAAGTCTTTGTTCAGGCCTAAGCCTGCTGGACGTACACCCTCTCCGGATGGACGTTCTCCAGTTCCTCTTAGAGAAGAAGGGGAACTTAGTAGTCCAGCGAGTTCAGTCGAAGAAGAACCTCCTGTAGCTTCGGCTGTCTCAGACTATAAGGTTCTTGTGCGGCTGTTACGTTCGTCCTTCGGGGATAAGTTTCAGCCGGCAGCCCCTAGGTCTCCTCCCTCTCAACTTTCGTCTTCTAAGTCAGTCAAGACTCCTGAGTTTGTCGAGATGAAGACGTCGCTTTCAACCAAGAGGGCTTTCATGAAGCTCCAAGATTTTGTCTCTCGAAGGAAGGACCAGGGCAAGACCACTTTCGCCCTTCCTCCCTCTAGACTCTCCAGGAAAGGAGGCATTTGGTATGAAACCAAGGAGGACTCTCATTAACAAATTTCGGAAGAGCTCTCATTCATTTTCAGAGGCTCATCCGGGGAGTAAGAAAAAGACTTGTAGACTAGATCCAGGAAGTCTTTTGTCCAATATCATAAGAACATATAACGGTCCTTTTCGATCCTCGGTTCTCACTTGATGATCTCTATTCGAATATTACTCCCTTCTCTTGGCAAAGAGTCTTGGCAAAGAGTCAAGGAGTTCTTTTAAAAAGTCTCATTCATTAGAACGTGGACAGTCTTTTTCCTTTCTTTCTCTCTTCCTCGTCGAGGAAAGATGTAGTAGAGAATTCGATGTTCAAATACCACAATACTTACGTAGTTTATCTTTGCGTCATTTTGCTAACGCATGGGTCAAGTCATATACACATATCGTATTTACCTCTACGGATAGAAGCCGAAAGAACTGTTGGTCTAATGTATTTAATTGACACTCCCTTCAACCTTCCAAGAGTTTTCGGAGTAAGAACAACTCTTAAGGTATTGTTACAACAACACCAAACTCAGCGTCTGTATTTAGCGAATTCTGTTTCGTTTAAATATGCCTGCTGAGAGTTTCTTTGTCTCGATAATATCTTACCTATCCTTCGCTAAAGGGAGTAGCTGGCAACTCAGGCAGATAGTGCGAGACGATGAATGAACAAGGCTGCTGTTACTGTGATCTACGCAGTACCGGCTAGCTCTGTGACATGCGCGTTGGTTACGTCTCTCTCTCCCTGCGGGAATGGCTGACTAGCCGTCTCTCTGCCCTACAATGATAGGATTTTTTAGCCTCGGGTTGAGGAAATTTCTAGTAATCATGAATGAACATGCCTTCCGTTTACTTAGAAAATTTTCAACAAGATATCTCTTATACATGTTCGGTGCGGTTTTACCGCACTGTAACAGAATTCTGTACGAGTCTACCGCTGCATAGCACTATAATAATGCTCTCCTGCTATGCAAAGCGCAGCCTTATTAGGCAAGGAAGAAGCAGGCTGAGTGAGGGAATGGATGAGTTTGCTGGGGACCATTTCCTCGCTGGAGAAGCTTGTTTTCCCTGAATAAACAGCAATTCAGACCTCTACAGTTTTTCCTCACGGAGAAATTGGAATAACATCAAAGATCTAGTAATAATTCTAATTTTCTCTCAACGGCTTGAGGATCACCTCGGGTGATAGCGAGAGGGTGCCAGACATCCGAACAGAGGAAAAGAGATGTCCTGGCACATTGTCTGAAAGAATTGGAAGCCAATTTGGTCGGCTCTCCAGTTCCTCGAAGAGTGAGTTTTGATCGAGTGGTCCAAATCATCTCGGATAATTTCTCAGCTCTCTCATAGCTCAAGAAGAGAGAGTTGGTTATGGGCTTGGGCACGGAACGTAACGATCCTCAAGAGGTTCGTTAAACTAGTGCACGTCCGTGCGGGTCTTCTCGATCGAAGGCAGCAACTTCTGACTTCTGAGTAATCCTCACTTAGAAGTAAGTCGAAAGTTGAGGGGAGACTGAGGGCGTCCTTTCGTTAAGTTTTTCGTAATATTGAAGACGAAGGAGCTTCCTCTTAAGTTAAGTTGTTCCCTTATTCAGTTCCTAGAGGATTAGCATTAGTCGCCACCATGTTGGCCTTTAAGAGGTTGGATTCACAGAGGTCATGTAATTCAGAGAGAATTGTCCAAAGACCCTTCCCGAGAGAATCGGTGTAATCTAACATCGTCACTTAGTGAAGTATCTAATATCTCTCCTCTCTGAGTCTGAAGGCGTTCAGACTATCAAGAAGCGATAAGATCTTCAAGATTAATGGCAGTCTCTTGGCCAAGGCAAAGCAGTGCTGGCTATTTTCAGTGTTCAATCGGAGGGGGCCGTTTCTGGAGATAGTGAAGGGAAAATGACTGTTCCTCCACCTCGACCTCTGTGAATTTCTTTATGGTTCTATCTTTCCGTCTGAAGTATGAGATAAGCTAGAAGTCCTAACTATTGTAGAATATGCAAATATGTTGTTGACGGCCTCTAGGCTCAGAGATTCGGTTCTGTCAAACAACAAAGCTTCACGATCTTTGAGGTCTGTGGAGATCTTGAAATTCTCTGGATCGAAGGTTCCGGCATGGAACTTAGACATAGTCTGAGTTTCTGATGCCAAAAGCATTTCGAACCTATCCTTTCTGCGAACTTAATACACGTGACCAGAAAGGCTAACATTATAACCGCTCTAGCCACGGCAAAGAGGGTTAGTGAGGTTTTAGCCATCATCAGAGGTTTTGGCTTTAAAGGACATAATGCGGTCTGTCCTCTAAGCCTTCCGTTCTTGGTAAGAACGAAAACCTGTCTAACCTTGACCCGAAGGCTTGGAGACCAAGGGTATGGCACAAATTATTTGGGTCAAGGGCATTAGAGAGTCCTGTCCCTGTCGGGTCTCTCAAGTTTTATCTTGATAAAACTATAGAAAGTAGAGGTCAACGGACAATCTGCGGTGTTCCGTAAAAAGACCAGACTGCTTCATGTCCAAGAACACCCTGGCATTATAGTCAAGGAGTTCTTTTAAAAATAAAAAGTCTCATTCATTATGTTTGCATAAAGATTTGAGATTTTTTCTTAATATGAATGTTCAAGAGGTGAGGGCGCGGCCTCGGAAGCATTTCAACAGAGCATGACACTCAGTAACATCCTGAGTGCCACGCTTTAGCGAAGCAACTCTGTTCGCTTCACACTCCCGACGGGATTTGAAGACGACTTTTGAGATCTGTAAGTCGCTAGGATCATACATATCCGTAGATATATTATTGGGGGCAGGAAGCAACACGAATCCTATCCTATAGAAAAGGGATAGGTGTGCTTTTAACTTTGAAGGGTTGGTCGCTTGAGGCGCGTTCTTTTTCTTTAGCCTAGAAGTTATGGAACTAACTTTGATAGGTTAGGTCAGGTGGTGGTTTTAGCTTCGTTGCCCTCAGAAGTATGGTCATATGGTCTAGTCACATTGTGGTCACGCCCCCATTGACAGATCATCTAGAGCGCACCAGCATTACAGGTCTCTACCTCGCTGGCAACTCTAGTAAAGCAGAAGCAGACTTTGGTGACAGTAATCACGAAGTCGGCTATGCTAACAGGTGAGGAACCAAGATGTATATCATCTACTTAATTTAGTTTCCTAAAAATCCTATTCTGTCTCTTTCCACCATCCGAAGGTGGGATTCAGCTATATATATATCTGTCAGGTAAGTTTCATGAACAAAATGTTATTGTTATAATACAATTAAGTTTGTTCATACTTACCTGGCAGATATATATAATTAAAGTGCCCACCCACCTCCCCTCAGGAGACAGTGGCACTGATAAAATATGAATTGAAAATGGGAATGGTTCCTGATATCTGCCTCCCAGCGGCGGGAATGGGTACTACCACCTGGCCGCCCACTGCATGTGCCGCGAATTTTGAAATTCTGTCGGACTTCAGAGAATACAGCTATATATATATCTGCCAGGTAAGTATGAACAAACTTAATTGTATTATAACAATAACATTTTCGTCATCTGCTGTTCGTAACTGTGTTTGTGGCGCGCGCGCTTAGGAACCAGGAACAGCAACTTGTTTAAAGTGCAATGTGGAATGAACTGAGACCAGAATGTGTATAATAACAATCAAATAAGCACTGTGGAGTTTCAGTTGTGATGGCAGTAAGGATAAAAACCACTTGATTACAAGGTAAGAATGAATTCAGTTCAAACCATGACCCCGGGAATAAAAAGTTTCATACGAAATCAGTAATATAGGCAACAAAATGTTGTTTTATTGTGCCGATTACAACTGCAATCTTGAGTAAGATCAATAAACGTTACATATATACGCTAACATTGTTAAAATGATTGCTGGGAAAGATGATTTTCGTCACTGATCAGAACCTGTATATCCCACGGTAGCCGCCATATTGGATTTCAAAACTGCCTTGAAAACATATGTTACGAAGAGCGTCACATGGTTATTTTGTTGTTGGGGCTTTACATATCAACATTAGTGACGAAAATCAATCTTTTGAAGGAATGGCTTTGGAGGTTAATTATATTTGTTTCACATGTTATTTGATTCGTATGGGGCTTTCACATATCACATTATGTTGACGAAAATTCAATCTTTTGAATGGTATGCTTGGAGTTGTAATTATATTCTTGTTTCACCATTTAAATGTCGAGTGAATAAGACCTGTCCACTGTTATAAGGATTGGTAGTCGCTGGTTTTTCCCCCTATCCCTTTATTGCAACCAAATTACCCAGAAAAATTACAGATGTTTCTAAAGTAGATATAATCAAATGTTTCTAACGTTTTTGTACATCTGGCTGCCGAAAACCATAGAGGAACGAGTATGGATAAGTGGATTATATACATTTTTTTTTTTTTTTTTTTTTTTTTTTTTTTTTTTTTTTTTTTTTTTTTTTTTTTTTTTTGCTTTTTTATTTTTGCTAGCACTTTTCATTGATTTCAGTCTATATTAGTATTTTGAATTAATTTAATAACTGTATGCCAGAAATAAGTGTAACCTTTAATGTTTGCATGCTAAGAATGGCAAAAGCATCGTTGCCACATTAGTGGAGGCTTCACACATACGCCGATTCATTATTATAAACGGTTTCCACGAATTCTAGTTGTCATAGTAATGCAATAATAATAAAATTGCTTTAATACTTATGTTTATAGACTTCCAATACATAGCCTAATTTCACCAATTTCAACGTTTTGTGTGTAGTCTTATACCCAGTTTGGAGTGTCAACACATACCGATTGGCAACAGAGAGAGAGAGAGAGACAGAAAGGAAGGCAAAGGAACGAAGAAGGAAAGGGTTGGGGGGGGAGAGGGTAGGTGGAGATTTTTGCGTGTGTTTCGTATCCATTTCTGGGATAATGGTGTTTTTGTCTCTTGGTACAAATACAAGTGTCGTTATTCTTTACGATTTGTGATTCACGATACCCTTATAAATTACGGCACTGGGGTTGTGCATGCTAATTAGCAAAATCTCGTTCTGATACGAGTGTTCGTTACAGAAATAGGTACTGCCCAAAAACGTGCTTGCGCTGTCTCTGTAACCCATAGTAGGTATGCTGCTTAGTTGTCAATCAAGTTTTTTGTAATAAAGTATTTTTTACAAGCTAGCTATTGAATAAATTTGTATTTTTCTCAATCAAAACATATGCCCCTCAATGCTAACTTTCCTCTTTTAACAACTTTCTGGTCATTGCAAATTCGGCCCCATAATTTCTTATGGTGCGAAAACAGAGGCCCAGGGACCGAAAACGATTGCGTCACACTACGGCGATAATCCAGCAGTAAAACATCTTCATATATCCAAAAAGTAAATAATAAAGATATATATGCGCATTACGATTATACCAATTACATGAAGAGCTGATAATCTGCATGAATAACTGGTAAACTGTTCTGCAAGAAAGTTGAGTAAAGCAATTATTTACAATATGTATGAAAGTCAAGATGTCGTGACGTCATATTACAGGACTTAGAAGAACGTTCTAATTCCAAAAAATAATTACTTGAATTTGAGTCAGAATCGAGTTACTTTTCAATAACGAATATTTTCAAGTTAATCATCATAAATATGTAAAATATTGATGTTTTTACTATTTATTTTAAAAATTATCGAAGTGCACTCTTTGTCGTCGTCTTCTACAAAATAGTTGTTTACTCAGTGAGGGAAAGTTTTCCGATTGTTGTGATGAAAGTGCCCCAACGTCTGTGGTACACGTGGTGTGCGGTTATCACAGGAAATGGTTAGTTTATTGACACAAGCAACTCCGTAAACATCGAGATGGCTTCAAGCTTCTAAATATTTCGAGTTGTAAGTAAAAATGTTGAACGCGTTTTGGTGAGATTTGCACTACGTTCGACACCCTTTTCACTACCCTTTTTTTAAATCTTAAAATTTGGCCTTAATTTCTAACTTTGGAGAAAATACTTACTTCGAAAGGAGAGTAGAGGTCTTTAGCTCCGTTTCTCACCAACAGGAAGTCGTGACTGATGCCCATCTCCGATGTCAGGACGCATTATAGGGTAAAAAAACTGCAGGGTACAGAGTGGACCATGTACGATCAGCGTGAACAATCCCAAAAAAAGTACATTATAACGCGTCCTGACATCGGAGATGGGCATCAGTAGCAACTTCTTGTTGGTGAGAAACGGAGCTAAAGACCTCTACTCTCCTTTCGAAATAAGTATTTTCTCCAAAGTTAGAAATTAAGGCCAAATTTTAAGATTTAAACAGAGGGTAGTGAAAAGGGTGTCCACGGCAGTGGAAATCTCACCTAAACGCGTTCAACATTTTTTACTTACAACTCGAAATATTTAGAAGATTGACGCCATCTCGATGTTTACGGAGTCGCTTGTGTCAATAAACTAACCATTTCCTGTGATAAATCCGCACACCACTTGTACCCACAGACGCTGGGGCACTTTCATCACAACAATTGGAAAACGGTCCCTCACTGGCTTGTTTGTTAGTAAAAAACTGTTTTACGTATGCAACTTACCTGGTAGTTACATATAGCTGTAGTCTCTGATGTCACGGCAGAATTTCGAATTTTGCGGCAGCGCTAATTGACTGGTTAGGTGATTCCCGTACCCCCTCCCTCTACGGGGGAATGTAGAACTACCATAAATAAACCTCAGAATTTTTCTGCCGTCGCAACCGTAACACCGGTTTTGTTTGGTGGAATTCCTTTGTTTTTTCACGACGGATACTCATCGATTTGGTGACATACTCTTTGTGATTTGGCTTTCGGCAGTTGCTGTTTATCTTTATTTAGCCAGATAGGCAACAATTGTGTGATTTTCATCAGGGTTTAAATTTATAATGTCAGATTCATGATCTCACTTTAGGGTTTGCAGCAAGGGTTGCAAAACCAGTTTACTTAAAGCTAGGTTTGACCCGCACACTTTGTGCTTTAATTGCAGAGGCAGAACTGTAGCAAAAGTGTAACATGTGATGAATGTAAGGATTTGACTGATAAAGTCTGGAAGGAGTTAGAGAGTTATATGAGAAAGCTAGAAAAAGATAAATTAAGGAAAGCTTCATCTAGGACTTCTTCCTTAGCTTCTCAGGAATTAGTGTCAGGATTTTCCTTGTTCTATGTCTAACCCAGATCCCCCTAACATATTACCTGACCCTAACACCGTTGTTCCCGAACCCGACACTGTTGCCAGCTTACGGGAACAGATGGATTTAAGATTTAGCGTGCTTATGGCAGCAATGGATAAATTAGGAGAATCTGTGCATCTTTGATGCTAGATAAGAATAAGAAAAGTGTTGTGTTAAGTGATAGTGCAGTGGAGGAGGCGTCTGTTCGGTCCTCTCGTTCTCCTAGGCCTGGGCCCCTGCCAAACTCCCTGGACATTGGGAGGAGGCATGCCGAAAGCCGAAGGGAGACGAGCGGAATTGACATCCGAGCAGTCGTCCCCTCAGGCGATTCTGCCGCAAGTTCGGCTGAGGCAGAAGAGCAATGCTATAAAGGTGTTCGAGGAGTATCGCAGAAGTGTCTTTCGTCTTCTTCGAGCGCAAACAATTCGCCTCGCAGAGGTTGGAGGTTTAAGGACGAATCTCGTCCACTAAAGAGAACGAGGCAAGTTTCGCCAGTAGCAATTCCCAAGAAGAAGATCGCGGCTTCTGTGGAAGAGCCATCGTGTAGTTTTTTGGGAGGCGCCGGCGGACTGTTCTCTTCGACTCCTGAGGAAGTAGAGAGACCGAGTTGAAGAAGAGGAGGAAGCATAAGTCTTCCAGTCCGCGAGGTGACTGATAAGTGCCAGTCTGATGTACCTAGACGAGAGAAGGAGACTTACGCGAGTAGAGAAGCGCCAGCCTGATGACACGACAACCGCGTTACACCAGATGCCAAAGCGCCTGGCTTCTCAAGAAGCAGCCGCTAAACGCCAAGCTACTAGACGCACGGGTTCGGACTCGGCCAAGCGCTTTGATACGGTAGTATCAGGCGCCATACGCCTGACTTGGAAGTTATGACTTGGAACAGAAAGAGTTTACGAAACCAAGTCAAGTTTTGGGTTCTTCAGGGCATTCTAATAAATTATTAGTAGAGATGAATAAAATATTAGAGAATATTTTGGGGGTAGTTGGTAAGAAGCAGCAACCACTTCTTACTTCTACGCCTTCTTTAATTAGAACTTTACCGGAGGAGTCTCAAGAGCCACTGCAGTTGGTGGAGCAGGAGTTAGACTGTCCAGTGAATCAAGAACAAAGCGGAGGACAATTTATCAGCAGGAGCGTCAGAAGGAGAAAGCAGTAGAAGGCAGAAGGAGACTCGGTCGTCGGCATACAAACAATTAATCAACTTTTTCCTAAATTACTCAACTTTTTCCTAGATAACTTTCCAGAATCTTTTTCGCCAGCCACTCCCGCCTCACCTGAATCCCAGTATGCTAGGGATACTAAACCAGATTCTTTGACTTTCATTAAGCTGGTTTTGTCGATTTCAGCTAAAAAGGCGTTGAAAAAGATGGATGAGTGGTTGCGAGAAAAGAGGGAGCAAGGTAGGACCGTGTTTTGTTTCCCTCTTTCGAGACTTAATAAGAAGCAGAGTGGTACAAAACTTGGGAAGCCTTCTCCCTGGGAGGTGCTGCCTCCTCTCATGGAGACTTCTCCAGCCTAGTGAACTCGTCCAGACGTTCTGCTTTGAATTCAGCGAAGATTTTCTTTACGAGTTGCGAATTAGATCATTTGCTGAAGGTGGTTTTCAGTCTTATGGAAGTAATAAGCTTCTTGGATTGGTCGATTGGTGCCTTGGGAAGAAAGGCAGTCTCTTTTAACCTGTCAGAAGAACATTTTAGTGACTTCTCCAATGTGATATAGTGTATTGATAAAGGAATAAGGGATGGAGCGACTGAAATCGCTTCCTTATTAACTGTGGGGATCCTCAAGAAACGTCTGCTTTGGTGTGCATTTACATCTAAGGGAGTAACAAGAACCCAGAAGTTGGCGCTTATGTTTGCTCCACTTGATAAGTGTAACCTTTTTCCTAAGGATTTAGTGTCTGAAATTTCTGCCTCTCTGGTCCAGAAAGCAACTCAAGACCCCTTTTAGCTCAGTCGGCTAAGAAGCCGAAAGGCACGACGACTTTCAAGTGTACGCCCAGTGCCAGTTTGCTCGAGCAGGAGAAGCCCTTTCGGGGCAGAGCACCAACAAGAGGATTGCAGAGATCGAGGCCTAGAGTTAGGTTTGGTCCTAAGCCCAATAAGACAACAACTTCTAAGAAATGAGCAGGGAATCCTTCACACACCAGTTGGAGCCAGACTCGACTCCAGGAGTTCTGGCAAGTTTGGGAGCGAAGAGGAGCAGATCCATGGACTGTATCGGTACTGAAGGAAGGATATTCGATTCCGTTTGTAAAACATCCTCTTCTGTCAAAGGTACCGATAGTTTTGACAGCTTACTCGTCAAACTTAGGGAAATGTTGCGCGTTGAGAAAGGAACTGTCAGCTCTATTAGAAAAAAGAGCGATAGAGCTGGTAAAAGATCAGAACACCCTAGGCTTTTACAATCGCCTATTCATTGTCCCGAAAGCTTCGGGAGGGTGGAGACCAGTATTGGATGTCAGAACCCTGAACAAATTGTGAGCAAGACAAAATTTTCGATGGAGACCACCCAGTCGGTTTTGTCAGCACTTCGTCAAGGAGACTGGATGGCTTCCATAGACCTACAGGACGCGTACTTCCACATTCCAATTCACATAGACTCGAGGAAGTACCTAAGATTTGTGGTTCAGGGAAGGACATACCAGTTCAGGGCCCCATGCTTTGTGCTATCCACAACTCCACAAGTATTCACAAGAGTCCTCTCATCATTAGCAAGGTGGTTACACCTAGAAGAAATAAGAGTAGCGCTCTATTAGATGACTGGCTGCTCCGGTCACAGTCGAAAGAAGGGTGTGTGAAGGATTTGCAGAAGACAATTCAACTGACAGAAGAGCTGGGTCTTCTAGTGAATTTCAAAAACTCTCAACTGATTCCGAACCAAATTTTAACTTACCTTGGAGTGACGACGAACTCAGTAGCTTTTCAGGCTTTTCCGTCAGAACAGAGAGTGAGTTCATGCCTGAGAAAAGTCAATAAATTTTAAGCAAAAAAGACATGCTCAGCCAACTAGTGGATGAGTCTTTTGGGGACCTTAGCGTCAATAGAACAGTTTGTAACTCCGGGAAAAGACTACATGAGACGCTTCAATTCTTCCTCAGAGCAAGTTGGGAAAGAAAGAGAGTCCCAGACACTTGTTTTTCCAATAACGGAGGAAATAAAGCAAGATCTCCTTTGGTGGAGGTTAGAAAAAGACTCAAGGAGGGTCTGTCTCTTTGGCCACTGAACCCCAACCTTGCATTCTTCTCAGACGCCTCGGATCAAGGATGGGGAGCAGTGCTGGGAAAGAAGGGAAGTGTCAGGCTTGTGGACAATCGTCAAAGACAGTGGCATATAAATCTAAAAGAACTAAAGGCAATACATTTGGATTGAGACCTTTGCCAAGGAAGTACAGGGAAAAGTGGTAGTCATCAATTGCGAAAACACCACAGCTCTCTCGTACATCAAGAAACAAGGGGGGACTCGCTCCTTCTCTCTGTGCGAAGCGACGAGGGAGTTACTCATCTGGGCGAAAGAAAATCGGACAAGAATACTCCAGGTTTGTACAGGGGAGATACAATGTAAGAGCGGACGAGTTGAGCAGGAGAAATCAGGTACTACCTACAGAGTGGACTCTGCACTTACAGGTATGCCAGCAGTTGGGGAATCTGTTGGGAAGACCTCTAGTGGACTTGTTTGCCACAGAAAAGACAACAAGATTGCCAATATATTGCTCCCCCGCAACAAGATTGCCAATATATTGCTCCCCCGTACCCGACAAGAAAGCATTCGCTTTAGACGCAATGCTGCTAGATTGGTCGGACTTGGACCTCTATGCCTTTCCTCCAATGAAAATGATAAGGGCAGTATTGACAAAGTTCAGGCAACACGCAAATGTCAGAATGACGTTAATAGCTCCATTCTGTCCAGCAAGAGAATGGTTCCCGGAGATCCTGGACCTTCTAATAGACTACCCGAGGAAACTTCCAGAGCGAGTAGATTTACTCAAACAATCTCATTTCAGGAGATTCCATGAGAATATCCACGCTCTACGTCTGACCGCATTCAGACTGTCGAGCGTACCCTCAGACAGAAGGGGTTTTCGAGACGAGCTTCACAGGCTATTGCCAGGCCAAGGAGAGAATCTTCAGCAGCGGTCTACCAGGCAAAATGGTCAATTTTTAGGGCCTGATGTAGACAGCATGGAGTCTCGTCTACTAAAACCTCTATAATTCAAATGGCAGACTTCCTTATTTTCCTTAAAACAGAAAGGAAACTCTCAACTCCTACTATCAAAGGATACAGGGCCATGCTATCCTCAGTATTCAAGCATCGGGAAATGGATGTCTCGAACAATCAGGAACTGTCAGATTTATTGAAATTCTTTGATACAAAGAAACAGGAAGAAAATAAGGTGATCTCTTGGAATCTAGATATAGTGCTCAAATGGCTTCTATCTACGAGGTTTGAACCGTTAAGTGAGAGAGCTTTCAGAGATCTCACTAGGAAAACATTATTCTTAGTGGCTCTAGCGTCTGCCAAAAGGATAAGTGAAATTCACGCCATCGATAAAAGTGGCATTTGCACAAGACAAAGCAATATGCACATCGACGATTGGCTTTTTAGCAAAGAACGAGTCATCCTCACAACCATGGCCTCGTATTCGTTTTAAAATAGGGGACCTCTCCAGAGTTAGTAGGAGATGGAGAACCAGAGAGATCATTATGTCCAGTAAGAGCCCTGAAGTATTATATACACAGGACTCAACAAATAAGAGGAGGGTCAGACAATCTTTGGTGTTCAGTAAGAAATCCTTCGAGGATATTATCTAAGAAAGCAATATCGTTTTTTTGAGGGATTTAATAGTTGAAGCTCACTCTCAGTTGGGAGAACCAGAGGTTGATCTGGTTAGAGTGAAGGCCCATGAAGTCAGAGCTGTTGCAACTTCTATGGCATATAAACGCAATTTATCTTTAGACGCCATTATCAATGCGACGTATTGGAAATGTAAATCAGTGTTTGCAACACATTATTTAACGGAGATTCAAGCAGTGTACGAAAACTGTTCCACATTGGGACCTTTTGTAGTAACTGGCACGGTGTTGGGTAAGGGAAGAAAGGAAGTCAATCCCTCCTAATAATTTTTAACTTTATCTTTGGTGTTGTTTTTTAAGGGTGTCTGAGGGTACGGAAGTGTACTAGTGGTACCCTACAGTCCATTTAGGTAAAGGGTAAAAATATTTAGGTGAAGGTGATTCGATTCCCATGTTGTTGTTGTTCTTATTGTTTATTGTGTACGGCTCCATGAGCAGACGTATAATTATCGCATGTCAGTCCACGGTTAGCCCTAGACTACATGTAAGTGTCTATAGCTTGGCGCTCATATATCACGCCAATGCTGGTACACTTCTATAGCTTGGTGCGCGGCTCCATATACCCCGCCAATGCTGGTACGTATATATAGCTTGGCGCACTGTTCCATATCCCTCGCCAATGCTGGGTACGTGTCTATAGCTTGACGCAAGGCTCCATGTACTTCGTCAAGGCTTTCAAGATCAGCAGACTTAAGAGGCAGTAACCTTCAAGTCAGCTATCTTAAAAGGTAAGGGCTAAAAGAGAACTACTAAATTCCAATAGAAATTCCTCATTAAATATGGTTAGCTGCCATGGTTCCACCTCCAAAATGTGCCAATCAGCTATATGTAACTACCAGGTAAGTTGCATACGTAAAAATGATATTTTTATGATAAAATAATGTTTTACGTATACTTACCTGGTAGTTACATCATTAGAGCCCACCCACCTCCCCTCACATGGACAGGTAGGCATAAAAATTCTGAGGTTTAGTTGTGGTAGTTCTACATTCCCCGGTAGAGGGAGGGGGATGGGAATCACCTAACCAGTCATTAGCGCTGCCGTGAAATTCGAAATTCTGCTGTGACGTCAGACTACAGCTATATGTAACTACCAGGTAAGTATACGTAAAACATTATTTTATCATAAAAATATCATTTTTGGTAGAAGACGACGACGAAGAGTGCACTTCGATAATTTTTTAAATAAATAGTAAAACATCAATATTTTACATATTTATGATGATTAACTTAAAAATATTCGTTATTGAAAAAGTGAATCGATTCTGACTCAAATTTAAGTAATTATTTTTTGGAATTAGAACGTTCTTTCAAGTCCTGTATTATGATGTCACGACATCTTGACTTTCGTACCTATGATTGCTTTACTCAACTTTCTTGCAGAACAGTTTACCAGTTATTCATGCAGATTATCAGCTCTTCATGTAATTGTTATAATCGTAATGCGCATATATATCTTTATTATTTACTTTTTGGATATATGAAGATTTTTTACTGCCGGATTATCGCCGTAGTGTGACGCAATCGTTTTCGGTCGATGCGCCTCTGTTTTCGCACCATAAGAAATTATGGGGCCAAATTTGCAATGACCAGAAAGTCGTTAAAAGAGGAAAGTTAGCATTGAGGGGTATATGTTTTGATTGAGAAAAATACAATTTTGTACATGCAACTTCCCCAGCAGATATATACTTAGCTGTAGACTCCGTCGTCCCCGACAGAAATTCGAAATTCGCGGCACACGCTGCAGGTAGGTCAGGTGATCTACCTCCCTGCCGCTGGGTGGCAGGAATAGGAACCATTACCGTTCTAGAACCAGATTTTCTCTGTCGCCGTATTGTAAACATACGTTTGTGGTACCTCCTGACTTATTTTTGTTTTTCATCGCCATCGATCTTCTGGGCTGTCTTTTGCAGGGAAGTACTGGCTCTTTGGTTTGGCATACGCTTTTATTAACTTTTTAATGAAATTGGCTTCGAAAATTTCGAAGAATTTATGACTTGTAACTACCGAAATTTTCGGTAAACACTCACATAGTTTGCAAGAAAGGGAAATATTAATATTTATTCATTAATACGTGTAATAAGTGTGAGAATTTGATTGAGGAACTATAAAATCTAACTTCCTACTTTAGGAAGTCAGAAAAGCACAGAACTACTTACGCTTCCTTTAGAAGTTTTAATAGCTCTCGTACTAACGAGCAGTTAAGAGTATTAACAGTACTAGTAGTGTTGCATCCTCATCACCTTCTTACTTCACAGAAACTACAATCCATAGTTGCAATTTGAAGATAAAGGGATGTAGCTCAAAATGCGAGCTACTAAAAGGTAAGAAGTGATTCTAGTGTTCCCAGTGCATTGGAGGGTGCCTCTGATGGGCTCTGTCTCGCTCCTAGGCCTAGGCCTCTTCCAAGCTCCCAGGGCCAGGGGAGCTTGGAAGCCGTACGGAGGTTTCAGAGATTCCCCACCGGTCAGGCGTCCCCTCGGCAGGATCTGTAGTAACGTCCCAGACTGCCAAGGATCGTCATTGGAAAGGCATCCTCAAAGAGTGCGTCTTGGAGTCCGATTCATCATCTTACATACATGTTTGAAGTTCAAAGATGCGGAAAACAACTCGGACAAGCGTCTTTATTGTCCGAGGCGGACAACCGGAGGTGCGGACAGAGCGAGTGTCCGATGCGGACAGCTCGGACAGAATCGAGTGTCCGAAGCGAACAGCGCCAGCCAGGCGCCAGGTGCCAGATGCGGACAGCCCGGAGGGGAAAAAGCAAGGCGGACAGCCCAGACGGGAAAAAGTATTGTACGATACTCCAGCCGGGCGCCCAAGCGCCAGACGCGCACACTCCGGACAGGCAAAGTGTCGTACGCGGACAGCGCCAAGCGCCATATGTGGACAACGCGAACAGGCTACACTGTCCAAGGCGTGGAATTCCACGCGGAACCTAACAGACGCGCTGAACCTTCCAGCCAGCCAGGCTCAAGCCAGGCTCTAGGCGCAAATCTCCAGCTAAGGCGCGAGGCGTCAACCAGATGCGAGGCGCCAGTCAAGAGAAAGGTACCAGACAAGCGCTAGGCTCCAACCAAGAGTGAAAGCCACCCAAGCCAGGCGCAAGGTTCCTGCCAGGCTTCAGGCTTCAGACGGGAGAGATCCATTTCAAGAAAGCCCTGGTCTTCTTTGAAACATGGAGATCTCCTAAGCACTTCATAAGTGACTTGATTCCTTCAAACAGCTGAGAATTAAAAGCGCAGGAAGTGCACGCTTTTTCAAATTCTTGTTCTTTACATAACAATATGTCATATAAGACATATTAGCTGTGTTGTATGGTAGAGGCAACTCTGTGTTGACTTCTCATTACACAAAGGATGTCAAGTTAACCTACGAGAGATCCTTCTCTTTTGGTTTATACGTTTCTGCAGATACGTTACTGGGATAAGGAGCCGACACTTATCCTTAACTTTGAGTTAAAGTTTTTTAACTTAGTGAAATTATTGGGTTTTTGAAAGGAGTGTGGGGATAACTCTTTTCAATTTGAGCGCGAACCCTCGTGTTAGGATCAGGTGATCGGGATCGGTGTTGCGCTCCTTCATAAGGTGTATTGTCATAGAAGTGGTCCAGTACCCATTGACAAAGTCCTTTCAGGCTCTGCCGAGTAAGCGGTTCATACCCCATCGGCAGACCCACAAGAACTCTTAGCCATAGATCACATATCTCGCTAAAGTCTTGAGGTGATGCAGACTACCGGGCAACAGCCACGAAGTCTACCATCTATCAGATAGGAACCAAGGTTTATTTATACCTACAACATATGTTGTTTACCTGTCTATTCCATGTTAGCTGTCTCTTACCCTCCACCAAAGGGTGTCAATCAGCTATGTATATATCTGACAGGTAAGTTGATTGTATGAAAATGATATTGTTATAATACAATAAAGTTTCATACATACTTACCTGGCAGATATATACGATTAATGGCCCACCCAGCCTCCCTGCAGGAGACAGGTGGAAGAGAAAAAATATGAATAGAAAATGGGAATGGTTCCTAATCCTGCCACCCAGGGCAGGACAGTAGATCACCTGACCTACCTGCAGCGTGTGCCGCGAAATTTGAATTTCTGCCGGGGACGACGGAGTCTTAGCTATGTATATATCTGCCAGGTAAGTATGTATAAAACTTTATTGTATTATAACAATATCATATTTTTTCCATTTTCTCTCTGCCTCGGAGAGGAAAGAATGTAGTAGAGAATTTGCTGTATAAGACTACTGTATGGTCAAGTCATATGCATATACCGTAGTTTCCTTTATGGTTAGCAACCGAATTCCATGTATCTTTCCAGGAGTTTCCTAGATAAGGACTACGCTTAAAGGGATTGTTAAAACACCGACTCAGCTTCTGGATTTAACGAAGTCTTGTTTCGCTTAAATATGCATTAATGAGAAGCATCCTGGGGATCGATAATAATTTTATCATATTCCTTCATTGAATGGAGTAGTTGGCAACTCAGGAAGAATAAGGCGAGACGACGACTGAGACGCCTCACTGCTATCGCTTAGACCAACACAGTAGCATCTAGTTCTTGGTCATGAGCGGTCGGTTACATCTCTCTCTCCTACAGGATTGACTGGCTAACCGTATCTATCCCCTGCAATCACGGACTTTGCCTTGGATTGAGGGGGTTTGTAGGCAAACATGAATAAACATTGTCTGCGTTTTAGCTAAGAAGCTTTCTATAAAGATATTGCAACCTTTCAATGCTGTTTACCGCAATATCGTACGCGGACAGTGCCAAGAGATAGATACAGACAATCTGGACGTAACCAGAATAAATAGAGGATTCTAACGCCGGTCAGAGTACTCATTTCTTATAAATTGCTCTCATGCTTACGAAACCATAGCTTATTAGTGAACATGCTTAGTGAGAAGATGGATGAGTCTGATGGGAACCATTTTCTTTGGACAGAATTTTGTTCCCCTAAATGGACTATTTTACGCTTGTAAAGTTTTTTCCTACCAAAATGGAAATATTGGTAATGTTTTGCTTCGCCCTCATAGTGGGGTAAAATAGTTTTTGTCACATTGTGGTCACGTCCCAGTTTGACAAATCATCTAGAGCGCACCAGCTACATAGGTCACGTCCTTGCTGGCAAACTCTAGTGAAGCATAAACAGCAATTCGGTGTCTAAACAACACCTATATGATCTGTCACATTATGGTCACGCTCTCCGTGACAGTTCATTAGAGAGCACCAGCTACACAGGTCACGTCCTTACTGGCATCTCTAGGAATGCATTACCCGAATTCGATGTCTGTAATGTAGGATCTAGTTGCATTGTGGTCACGTCCCAGTTGACAGATCCTCTAGAACTCAACAGCTTCACAGGTCACTACCTTGCTGGAGTCTCTAGAAAAGCAGACATACGAGAGGGTGCCGCGTACCAAAACAGAAGTACAGAAGTTCTGGCACATAGTCCTTAGAAATGCAAGAGAAAATTTATTGGACTTGATAATTTCTCGATATAGTGAGTGTTAACCGAAGGGTTCAGTAGCCTCTCTGACAGCAGGCTCGGTAACGTCACGGTTCGTTCCTGATTTCGTTCCCCGTCTATCTGGAGGGGTGTTCGATCCCAAGGAGGGACGAAATGATTTTTTCAAATCAATTTGACTAATTCCACAGCTCTCTCATATCTCAAGGAGCATCGAGAATCTCTCTTTTTTGCCCCAGTTCGCGTTAACAAGAGAACCTGTTTGGAACACTGACAACGGAACGTAATGATGTTGCACGTCCGGGAGAACCTTCTCGATCGACAATTCAACTTTTGACTTGTGTCTAATCTTAATTGGAAAGAGAGGTGTGGAAACTTGCGAGATGTCTTCTTTATAGATCTCTTCGCAAGGTGGAAGACGAACAGGCTTCCTCTAGACTGCTTTCTTATTCTTGAACCAAGAGAGGTAGCAATATACGCCATTTTTAGTTTAAAAGGGGAATAAACTTTAGTCTTTTTTCCCCTAGATATATAAATTCTTAACAGATATGAAGATAAATGGGCGTCAAAGGAAGAGAGGATGATACTTTATGCCTCATTTTGGCCTTAGAGCACAGCATGTTTTGGGAGGTTTTTCCAAGAGAGTCTAGAGATTCTATCAGCATCTATTATAAATGGACCTTAACAACCTCTCCACTCTGAGTCTGTCCGCGTGCAGACTGACCAGAAGTGGACATGAATGAGAAGATTTTTCAAGGTAAATGACAATAGTCATGGCCAAGACATAGAATTGCTGCAGATCGTGCTAGATGGAATGTGGAAACTGTCCTCCTCCGATACCTCTGTGAACCACATAGCGCGGTTTTTTTCTTAACTTTCAAAGGGAAGAATCACCTTTGTATATATCTGCTATCAAAGAATGCAGTAAAAGGCTATACTCTCTCTACAAGGGGAGTAAGAGATAACAGAGGATTAAGATCTTCGGGATCTTATACGATACCTCAATACGACAAGAGTAGGATATCATGTACTTCGAATGGGATCTTTTTGTGGCCACAGATTCCGTGTTCTGACAAAATGGAACTGCTCCTCATCAAACTTCTTTGAGAAAGTTTATGAAGGAATTCTTTGTTTCTCTTGGCCCTAAACGACCCAGAAGACAAGTGAATTTTTTGTGCATTGGAATCTCGCATCAGATTCAATGGAGACTCGGCAATGGGTTCTTGCCTGCATAGTATGTCTGGCAAAAGAACTAAAACCCTCTATTCCTGACGCAATGCTTTCAGATAGAAGTTTCGTTGCCCAGCCAGGGTACTTACATTTTCATCTACAGAAGAAGAGATGGTTTAAACCTTTGCCTACAGAGTCTTCGGGGTGCGATGAGGGCTCGAAATGCTTCCCAGAATGTATTCAGAAGGATACAATAAGAGCTAGAAATCAGGGTTCCGCCCAATTTCAGCTCGGAGTCTCCTTCGACTTCCAGACTCCTTCCCTTCCTTCGGGCAAGGATAGGGAAGATTCTGCAACGAGGAACCTCATCAACATGTAAGAAGAGATCTCGTTAGCAAAGGAAGTACTCATGAAGGATCCTCCTCGGAGGAAGACTCTTCTCTCTCGTATTGTTATATATCCTGTCGTCTACTGGATGTAGCTGACTACAATCACCTCCCCTTGCCAGGGGCCAAAAGCTCAAAGGGGAAGAATTTCTTCCACCCTTCTCCAGTCTCCTGATAAACTATGTGGTTGTTCAGGACTCTCGGACAATGTAGCAGCCAGGCACCAAATGCCAATACAGGCGAAAAACGCCAGAGGCGACAGTTTCCAAGGAACTCTGTCATGGTCTGATGCGGAGAAGGAGCGGGCCTCCAACCTGGCGCAGAGGCGAACAAATCGGACAGTATAAGAGTGTCCGATGTGGACATCGCCAGACAGCCTAGAGACACTTCCAAGCGCGAGGCGCCAGCCAGGCTCTAGAAGCCAGCCAGGTGCCAGGCTCCTTCAAGGCTAGGCTCCAATCAGGATTGAGGATCCATCCAGGCGCAAGGCTCCTTCCAGTAAAGAGAAACCTAAAGCTCTGTCATGTAAGAGGGCTAGTCCCCACATTGATATGATACAGGTGAAGGCTCTGCCATGTAAGTGGGTCAGCCCCCATTGGCACGATCCGAGAAGGCTTTGTCGTGTAAGCAGGCTAGCCCCCATTGACATGATCCAGAAGGGTTTGTCAGTCATAGGTCCCTACCTCGCTGAAACTCTTGAGGCATGCAGACTCATAGACAGTAATCATGAAGTCTTCTGCCAGGCTCCAGGCGCGAGGCTCCAGCCAGGCTCTAGGCGCCATTCAGGCACAAGGCGCTAGACAGGTGCTAGGCGCCTGCCAGGCACGAAGCGCTAGCCAGGCTCCAGGCTTCACCTAGAAGAGATCTATATCAAAGAACGCCCTGGCCTTCTTTGAGACAATGTGATCTCCTAAGCACTTGATAAGTGCATTGATGATTCCTTCAAACAGCTGAGAATTAAAAGCGCATGAAGTGCGAGCTTTCTGAATTCTTGTTCTTTCCTTAACAATATGTCATAAGGAGATATTAGCTGTCACATATGGGAGATGCAACTCTGTGTTGACTTCCCATTATCCGAAGGATGTCAAGATAACCTACGAGAGATCCTTCTCTCGTGGTTGATGCGTGTCTGCGGATACGTTGCTGGGATAGGGAGCCGATACTGATCCTTAACTAGTGAGTTAGATTTTATTTAACATCGTGTTTTTCTTTGGGTTGTGTGAAAGGAGTTTGGGGATATAACTTTTCAACTTAAGCACTAACCCTCGTGTTAGGATCAGGTGATGGGGATCGGTGTTGTGCTCCTTTCAATTATGCCACTAGCCATAGGCGTGTTGTCATGTAAGAGGCTCTGTCGAGTAAATGGATAAGACCCCATCGACAGACCCACAAGAACTCTTAGCCATAGGTCACATCCTCGCTGAGGCTCTTTAGGCGAAGCAGATTCCTAGGCATTAGCCATGGAATCTTCTGCCTGAACAAGTAGGAACCAAGGTTTTATTTAATTATTACCTACAAATGTTGTTTACCTGTCTATTTCAGTAAATAGTTGTCTCTTACCCACCCCACCCCCAAGGGTGTCAATCAGCTAAGTATATATCTGCCGGGGAAGTTGCTTGTACAAAAATGATATTGTTAGAATACAATAAAGTTTTGTACATACTTACCCGGCAGATATATACGATGAATGGCCCACCCAGCTCCCCTCAGGAGACAGGTGGAAGAGAAAATCTGGTTCTAGAACGGTAATGGTTCCTATTCCTGCCACCCAGCAGCAGGGAGGTAGATCACCTGACCTACCTGCAGCGTGTGCGGCGAATTTCGAATATTTGTCGGGGACGACGGAGTCTATAGCTAAGTATATATCTGCCGGGTAAGTATGTACAAAACTTTATTGTATTCTAACTATCATATTTATTCAATAGCTAGCTTGTAAAAAATACTTGATTACAAAAAACTTATTGACAACTAAGCAGCATACCTACTATGGGTTTCAGAGACAGTGCAAGCACGTTTTTGGGCAATACAGTGGGGCCTCGCTTAGTCACGGATTCAGTTAATCACGGGTTTTCCTTGGACCACTTCTCTTCTTTATACCTATCACTGGTATGATCCTGGTAGGCTAAGCCTCCGTCCGGTTCCGATTAACCAACAAATGCATGAACAGATTCACATTATGATATTAAATATTAACTGACATTAAAGGTAATAAAAACCATTCTCTTATATATTATTGGCATGTCTTCATAATATGTAGCCTATTCATGGAATAATTCCACATCATTGACATAAACTTGTAGTTGAGCGGCCAGCAGAAATGTAAACATTGAGTTACACTTAACAGCACCTTTGTCATTCTTAACCTTTTAGAAACGTTAATAGTATTATTGTAATTACAGTAGCAATAAAATTTAGGAAAAAACATTAATTTTCAATTCGAACTTCTTATTGTTTTTGGTATAACGTAATCAAACACGGGCAGTCATACAAACGATAATTGTCATAGATTATCATACGTATTGTTGTTTGCGATCGGCGACGAAGCTTAAACGTAATAAAACCATTTTACCTTATGTATTATTGTCATAATTATATTCATAATAAAACGCATATCTTATATATTATTGGCATATCTTCATAATAAAAAGCTTCTTCAAGGAATAATTCCTTGGGGAATGCATTTTTCAAAAGACAAAAATACACTTTAACATGTTTACAGCATGCAACGATTACTTTAGTTTGATGTGATTACATTAATATTACAGTATGGTACTCTAAGCAGTACAGTAACTATTTTTTTTAATTATAAATGTATATTCATTCACGAAAAAAATACGTATGACCATCGTGATGTCACCAAACCTAGTCTCGTTCGTACTTAATATGATAGTGGTTACACCGTTCAACAAACTACCGATGTATTTTTACGTAAGTATCCTCTAAATTCTGTCATAAATCACTTACTTTTTTGTGGAGCCCAAATACTACGTATATCCCGGAAAATTAACAAAATCGCGAATTTTATCATAGAGCAAGATTTACTAATTACAGTTTTCTTCTTCTTTTCATAACTAAATGATTTTTAGGATACACTCATTTACAAATGTTCAAATACTATGAATGTAAATAGCAAATTTCTCTCTCTCTCTCTCTTTTATCACTTGCAGAAAAAACTATAATACTGATCTATTATTATCGTAAGAAAAGAACAAAAAGGTCTTTTATTCTTTCTGTGATTTACGAAACTGCTTCAATACAACTTTTATAGTTGACTCAATGATTATCACATTATAACAGTATACAAGAGAATATCTTATCACTATCCATGTTTCATT
Organism: Macrobrachium nipponense; assembly: GCF_015104395.2. Classification (NCBI taxonomy): domain Eukaryota; kingdom Metazoa; phylum Arthropoda; class Malacostraca; order Decapoda; family Palaemonidae; genus Macrobrachium; species Macrobrachium nipponense. Next base: position 31,200,967 of record NC_061107.1, on the reverse strand, counting down.
TCTTATCACCATAAAAATATTTCAAATACAAATTTCATTATGTATTTCTCGAGCTAAACTAATAACAATACGCTCGTCCTAAGCTGGTCTCTCAAGCTATTCAACAGTTACTCTCATCCCAAGCTTTCTCTCTCTCTCTCTCTCTCTCTTTCTTTTATCACTTGCAGAAAAAGCTATAATACTGATCTATTATTATCGTAATAAAAGAACAAAAAGGTCTTTTATTCTTTCTGTGATTTACGAAACTGCTTCAATACAACTTTTATAGTTGACTCAATGATTATCACATTATAACAGTATACAAGAGAAAATCTTATCACTCTCCATGTTTCATTTCTTATCACCATAAAAATATTTCAAATACAGATTTCATTTTGTATTTTTCGAGCTAAGCTAGTATCAGTACGCTCGTCCTAAGCTGGTCTCTCAAGCTATTCAACAGTTACTCTCATCCCAAGCTGCTCTCTCTCTCTCTCTCTCTCTCTCTCTCTCTCTCTCTCTCTCTCTCTCTCTCTCTCTCAATAAAATAAAAATGAATTACTTAATCATAATACCATAAACTATTATGTACAAAGTTAATGATAATAATAATTCCATTAATAAATTCATTTCTTTTGGCAACTAAATTGTTTTCCAAAATAATTCTTTCGGTAATAAACGTCCATCAGCTGATTCTAAACGTAAACAAAAGACAAAACTAGATTTTTATTGCTGTATTTTGCTGTTTATACATTAATATTATAGTTGGGTGCTGTAATCTTTACAGTAAATCATGTTTTTTTTATCATAAATATGTTCATTCACAAAATAGATATACTATGTACTTTTAGTTTGGTGCAGCAGCCAAATCATGAAAATTGAAAGGAATTGTTAGGTAATATACTTTTGTTTGCTGATCTGATGGAAAGGGGAAATTGAAGATAAGGAAAGAATAACTTTGAAATTCTGTCTTGAATTTAGTTTAAGGTGATAGTTGAAGACTATTTGGTGCTTGAACTAAAGTAGGCAGTTATAAACATTGAAATAGTGGCCTTGGGTGGGTTAATTATTAAACTAGGGCAGTTTAAAAGCAATTTTTCAGGGGGGTATCAGGATAACAAGGGTATTTTACTTATCACGGGGGGGGTTCTGGGCCCTATCCCCCGTGATTATCGAGGCCCTACTGTACCTATTTCTGTAACAAACACTCGTATCAGAACGAGATTTTGCTATAGTGCATTACACCAGTGCCGTAATTTATAAGGGTATCGTGAATCACTAATCGTAAAGAATAAAGACACTTGTCCTTGTACCAAGACAAAAACTCCATTATGCAGAAATGGATACGAAACACACGTAAAAAAGCTCCATAGGCCTACCCCCTCTCCCCCCCTCCACCGCCACCCCTTTCCTTCTTCGTTCCTCTCTCTCTCTCTCTCTCTCTCTCTTCTCTCTCTCGTCTCCTCTTCTCTCTCCTCTTCCCTCTCTCTCTCTCTCTCTCTCTCTCCTCTCTCTCTCTCTGTTGCCATTCGGTATGTGTTGACCCTCCAAACTGGGTATAAGTACTCAAAACGTTGAAATTGGTGAAATTAGGCTATGTATTGGAAGTATATATACATAAATATTAAAGCAATTTTATCATTATTGCATTACTATGACAACTAGAATTCATGGAAAACCGTTTATAATAGTGCATCGGCGTATGTGTGAAGCTCCACTAATGTGGCAACGATGATTTTGCCATTCTTAGCATCCAAACATTAAAGGTTACATTTATTTCTGGCATACGGTTTAATATTAAAGAAATTCAAAATACTAATAATAGACTGAAATCAATGAAAAGTGCTTGCAAAAACAAAAAAGTAAAAAAGAAAATATATAATCCACTTATCTGTAGTCGTTCCTCTATGGTTTTCGGCAGCCAGATGTACGAAAACGTTAGAAACATTTGATTGTACAGGCGGCCCTCGGTTAGCGGCAGGGGTTCCGTTCCTGGCCTACGACGCCAAGCGATTTTCGACGTTGAGCGATTTTAAAGCCTACGGCCGCCGCACACCTTCTTCGAAACTCTAGACCCAGTCAAAGGGCGCCGTAATCCCACAAAGGCGCAATAAGTAAAAACTATATTAATGCAGTATAGTACTATAGAATTTACTGTACAGTACATGTGGGTGTCTAGAGTATGTAAAGATATAATAAAGTTTATTTTACAGTGTTAAACGGGGTGGCTGTAGTTGGTTCATGGTTTTATGATCATTCTAGTCTTTATGGATAGTCCGATTTTTTTATTAGAGATCCAAATTACAATGGCCTAACTTTATCCATCTTCTAGTACATAAGTTCAATAACAGCAAAAGAGAATGATGAAAGTGTGGTTTTAACGTTATACTCGTTGCGTGAACGTGTACAGCCATGAACAACCGAACAAGAAAAGACTTTTTTTTTTTCTAAGTACAACCGAACTGGATAACATCTGTTTGGCTTGTATTTCGATCATCGTACTACAGTGCAACATTGCCGTATTTGTTATAAATGGAGTTATGTATAGAATAGAACTGAGATATCTTAATGTAATAACTTTATTCGCTATAGATCAGAGATCAATATAGATTAAAGATCAACCGGGAAATATACCGTTAAATTTAAACCTAGTTATAACTGAAGCTGAGAAAACTGTTCAATCTGCTAATGACTATTATCGTACATCGGCAACAAGGATAAAACTGCAGTAAACGTCTGCCATCACACACAACTGTAGATAAAATTGGGATAAAATCATTTTAATCAAAACTACTGTGCTTGAAAGAACACATTTTACTGTTTGGTTTTCAGCCGACCAAAAATGATATAAGATAAATAACGTAAAGTTCGTATTACGATGATATAAGGATTATTGCGAATGGAATCACGTAATTTTTACGCAATAAACATGCCGCCAACGTAATCTGTTAACATAAAAAAATAGTAGTTCACATTCACAACGAGACATATTCAATAAATATTTCCACCTAAAAACACGCTGTATAAGGAAAAATAACTGTTTCATATAAGTCAAGTATATAGATATTCGTTTATGCTAACTAGAAGCAAGAGCATTCGCTCAGAATTGCGTTATGGTGAAACAAACTCGTATTCATCAGCTGATTTCAAACCACAACATTGGCCGCTCCGCGGAATACGGGCTTAAGTTTGCGTAGTATTTTAAAATACAATAATACGAGAATACATACAATATTCTTGGATACAGTGATAAATGTATAACTTTTTAAAGGATTTATGGAAAAGATGACATAATTAATAAAATAACACAATGCATTTTTCGAAACTGGCGGACAAGAACGAACATGAAAAACCATCCCCTGACAACGTGGAGCGTAGTTACAAAGGCTGCCTTAATTTGTATCCTATTTCTGTACAAAAATGAAAATACCTTTACGTAATATATTTTCATACACATTTTAAACATAAAAGCATAAACATTTGAAAAATCGACACATCGATCGCTAAATTTGCACTCTTTTTATCTCTATATTTTCGGAAGAGCGGTAGACGGCGGCATACAAGAAGGAACTTGAAAAAAAAACAACGTAGTTGATAACTTGAAGGGGAGTTTCAAAAGCTGCCTGTTTATCATATTTCTGGACAGAAATGAAAATACCCTATTCGTAATACATTTTCATACACATTTTAAACATAAAAGCATAAACATTTATAAAATCGACACATCGATCGCTAATTTGCACTTCTTTCTTTTAAATCTATATTTTCGGAAGAGCGGCAGGCGGCGGCTTACAAGAAAGAACATGAAAAAAATATCGTATTTGATAACGTGAAGGGCAGTTTCAAAAGCTGCCTTTGTATCATATTTCTGTACAGAAATAAAAATGCCTTTCACGTAATACATTTTCATACACATTTTAAACAAAAGCATGAACATTTATGAATCGACACATCCATAGCTAAATTTGCACTTATGTAACTCGATATTTTCGGCATAGAACAGCGTCAGAGGCATATATTTTACCCTAATACCTACGTAATAACTCTCCATAAAATTTGTTAATATAATTTGCATAACCTTTATGGTCTGAACGGCATTTCTACAAATGTATGGACTCGTTAGACAACGGCGCTAGCGGCTCTGTTAACTGAAATTTGTGCCATAAAGATACCTTTAAAATGCCTTATTTTTTTAATGAATATTTTTGACGACCGCCGTAAAACCGATTCGCCGTTAACCGCAGGCCGCCTGTATCTACTTTAGAAATATCTGTAATTTTTCGGGGGTAATTTGGTTGCAAAAAAGGCATAATATACATGAATTAAATTTAAAAATTTTAAATAAAGTAAAGTTGAACTGAATAACGAGTAAAGTAAACAATTTAGGGAATAATACTTTGCAGTTTCGTCGTCTGCTGTTCGTAACTGTGTTTGTGGAGTACGCGCTTAGGAACCAGGAACAGCAACTTGTTTAAAGTGCAACGTGGAGTGAATTGAGACCAAAATGTGTATATTAACAATCAAATAAGCACTGTGGAGTTTCAGTTGTGATGGCAGTAAGGATAAAAACCACCGATTACAAGGTAAAAATGAATTCAGTTCAAACCATGACCCTTTTCAGTAATGTAGGCAACAAAATGTTGTTTTCATACATTCAACTTCCCTGTCAGATATAACTTGGCTATAGACTCCGTCGTCCCGACAGAAATTCGAATTTCGCGGCATGCTACAGGTAGGTCAGGTGATCTACAGGCCTGCCGCTGGGTGGCAGGAATAGGAACCATTACCGTTCTAGAACCAGATTTTCTCTGTTGCCGGTGCTAGTAACATCGTTGCTAGTTCCTCCTGACTTTGACTTTTGTGTTTCATCGCCGTTGATCTTCTAGACTGATATTTTGGTGACGTATTGGATCTCTGGCCTGGCATACGCTTTTGTGGACTTTTTTTTAATTTGGATTTGGATTTTTCTCAGAATGTCTGATTCTTCTTTTTCGTTCAGTGTGTGTGTGTGGATGAAAGTTGTAATGTGAGACTACCGAAAGCTTCGGTAGACCCTCACACTACTTGTAAGAAATGTAGAGGGAATGAATGCTCACAATTGAATACATGTGAAGAATGTAAGAATTTCAATGAGGAGGAATGGAAGATTCTTGACTCTTATTTAAGAAAATTGGAAAGGGATAGGGCTAAAAAAGCCTCTTCCAAGAGTTTGAGTAGGTCGGTCTCTAACGAGCCAGTTAGTAGTATGTTGCCTATTTCTAATGTAATTGCTTCCTCCCATACAGCTTTACCTTCTCAATTATCCGATTCTGCAAGTTCAACATCGGAAATTGCAAATCTGAAAGCTTCCCTTTTGAAGATGGAGCGCAAGTTAAAGGATTTGGAAGGTAAGCAAAGTGAAAGTGTTCCCAGTGAAGTGGAGGGTGTGTCTGATCGGCTCTGTCTCGCTTCCAGGTCTAGACCTCTTCCAAGCTCCCAAGCCCAGAGGAGAAGGAATGTCGAAAGCCGCAGGGAGGTTTCAGAGAATCCCCACCGGTCATTGGCGTCCCTCGGCAGATTCTGTAGTTTGCGTCCCAGACTGCCAAGGATAGCCGTTGGAAGGGCATCCTAAAACAGTGTTTTTTCTTCATCCGATTCTTCTTCAAAGAAAGGATGGGAGTTCGGACAAAGCTGTCGAGACCTTCTAAAAGATCTTGGAAGTGGCCAGCTTTGGACTCCAGCCCGGAAGAGGTCCCGGAAGAATATTCTCTGGAAAAGAAGAGAAAGGAGATATTTTCATCAAATCCTCCTTCCCCTAGATCGGAAGTGGAAAAAGAAGACGCAGCTACTAAGATCCTGAGGCAAATGCAGCAGCAGATATCTTCGTCGCCTTTGTCAGAAGATAAGGAAGGTCCTTAACCCTTTCCGGTCTTGGGGCTTCTGTGAGAAGCCCACCATCTCTCATACTAGGTATCGAGGGCTTCTGATAGAAGCCCACCCCAAAACGGTGCATATCTTTGTGATAACTCGATATAGCGCTTCCCCAAAATTTATCCAATCCATAGTCTGTTCTCTTTACTTGACGTGTATAAATCAAAGAATATCTTTTCCCAACCAATCAATCCACAATGTGGCCCCGAAAATAATATTCAAAACTATGCCAAAAACTTTTTTCTGGCGAGATCACCTCATTTCGCCCGTGAGTTTCCCAGGTGAAAGTCGCCTCTCGCTACATCTAACTGGCTTCATTTCCTCACGTTTTTGTAACACTGTCACCAAGTCGCCCGACATCCCTAAATTTGACTAAGTAATTAGTGCTCTTCCCTCAGATCCGATATATAATTTTTCTGTCTCTGATGAACAAAAGTATTAGAAAAAATCAGTCGGCATACGATATGTAGCTGCGTTCAATCTTGTGATGAAATCTAAAACATTTCCTCTCTGTACATCAGAATGATGCCGATTAGTAAATTACCAATAAATCATTTGTAATTTTCCAGAAATAAATCCTTTATCAAAAGCTCTTATATATATATAGAAATGTTATTCAATGTAAATCGATATTCAATGTAAATCGAAAATGCAGAAAACTGCAAGTTTACTGAGAGAACCATAAAATATAAATTTGAAACAATTCCAATGATATGGCAACGATTGTAATGGTCCAGGTATATTTACAACCAGTGTGCGAACCTCTTGTCTTGCATATACCCATCCTGTCTACCCCACTGACCCGGCCAAGCTTTCGTTAGTAAATATTGGAGAGACAGAGAGGTATAGATGTACGTACATCTGTGGAATTTATGCATGCAAGCATACAAACACAGGCGCGCACACATATTTAAATGAGTGTGTGTATGTACGTTTGTTTATATGGTGTATGTATGTATGTGCGTCTGCATCATATGTGTATGCCTACGTACCCGATATGTAGGGCAAAAGTGTGTACACTGGATAAACGAGTCAGGTTTATGGGAAAATGAATAGGGTTACATCGGTCAAAAGGTTTATGAACAATAGCACTTGCCATGCATATCTGAATATATTTAATTGATAACGTGTGTAGACATTTTATTTACAATATACATGAAACTTGTGTAACTAAGTACTTATTATACGTAATAGTTTTTACATAGTAAAGGAAAGATGTGAGTATGAAATCAGTAGAAACCCATTGGTTATTGTCTCATGCCCATCTTGCAACACGTAGTAGTAGGAATTACCATTAGTAATACCGGGGGGGCCGGGCGTAACCATTCTGGACCATATCAAGGTCAGTGTTTTAATATATATATATATATATATATATTATATATCTATATATATATATATATATATATATATATATATATATGTATATATATATTCGTGTATACATAATACATATATATTTATATGCCTTTTCTGGAGATGCCTTTGTCAAAAAACATTTTTGCGCACTTCATTTGAAATATTGGAATATCTTGTCATTTGCTCTTTAGACAGACAAAGACATCGACTGCCGTGATGAAAAATTATGATTTTATGGTAACGAAGTTATGGACAAGGTGAGCAACGTCTCATCCCATTCCTATTGCTTGAACGAAAATGAAACTGTCATCCAGTTACGAGATGGCACACTCCATCCAATCATTCTAATTCATTGCCGACTAGTTGGCACGAAGTTCATTTTATTTTCGTAATGTATAAAAGACGTAACCGAAAGAAACTAATACAACATAAAACGTCACTATAAGGACTGGAAGTAATGTTATATATATATATATATATATATATATATATATATATATATGTGTGTGTGTGTGTGTGTGTGAGTGTACTCTTGCGTGTTTAGGTCTGTGAGTGAATGTTTGTGGGTGTGTAGGTATCTTTAGACAAAGAGATTGGGCGAAATGGAATGCATGCCGCAATAGATTAGAAAAATTTTCAGCTATTCGTTTTGATGAGTCGGTAATAAATTATAGCAGTATTACTTCCATACCTTTTAGTGACTTTTTATGTTGTATACGCTCCCTTCGGTTACGTCTTTTATACATTACGAAAATAAAATTAACTTCATGCCAACTAGTAATGAATTAGAATAATTGGATGGAGTGTGTATCTCGTCACCTTATGACACTTTCATTTTCGTCAAGCAATAGAAATGGGATGAGACGTTGCTCACCTTATCCATAACTTCGTTATCATAAAATCGTAAAATTTTCATCACAGCAGTCGATGTCTTTGTTGCTGAAGAGCAAATGACAAGATATTACAATATTTCAGATGATATGCGCAAAAGCTCTATATGAACTATTAATTTGTATTTTCACATAAGTGACTTACCGAACAGTTACATAGCTTATAGCTTCTTACCTACGGCAGTCGAAATTCAAATTTGTTGGCGCCAGCGGCGTTGCTATCTTAAGTATAGGTGATACAAGACCCGCCCACATCCGGGAACCCTGGGTACTGCTAGCCTTCTACTGTCAATTTTCGTTTCTGCCGCTCACGGGGTAACATCTGTGAGATTTTCGCTGCAGTCTCCTGCGTCGCCATTTCGGATTTTGGTTTTTGTTTGATGATGTACAAGTTTTTGGTTTTTTCTTGCCAGTTAGCTATCTCTATTCAGTTTTTTTCGTCATTATTGCTAATTATGTCAGATTCTAGTTCATCTGCTGTAAGGTTTTGCAGCGCTGGCTGCAAAACAAGATTAGCTAAGTTATGTCACGATCCGCACTCTTAAGTGCACTAAATGCAGAGGACAAAATTGTAATGGTATGGATGTGACATGTGATGAATGTAAAGAATTGGATGAACAGGGATGGAAGGCGGTTAGATCGCATGCTGAGAAAATGGAGAAAGATAGGAAGAGGAAGGCAGCTCTTAGGGCTAGTAGTAAGAATAGGTTAGAAACTACTCCTGTTCCTTCGGAGACAAATAAGTCTTCTCTTGCCTCTCCTTTATTAGAGAATATTTCTCCAATTAATAGTCCTCCTACTTCTCCTTTATTACCCCTGTTCAAGTTGCCCATGTTTCCGAACCCAACACCATTGCCTTGCTTGAGTCTAAGATGGATAAAAAGTTCGAAGTGTTAGCTGAATCAGTTATGAAGTTAGGAAGGTCTTTTAAAGCTTTCGTAGATAAAGTACAGTGAAATCTAGTGCAGTGCAAAGTGTTAATGTTGCGCCTGAGGAGGCGGTTGTCCGTTCCCCCTCGACTCCCAGACGAAGGTCACTGTCCCGCTCCCCCGCAACCGGGAGAAGACATACCGGAGGTCGGAAGGAGTCTGGGGAGTTTGCCCACGGTCAGCCGTCGACTCCATCGACTCGCAGGTGTTGTCCAAAAAGATGTGAAAAGGTATTAGTGTTTGTGATTCTCGTCTGTCTTCTGATTCGGAAGTGCAATCGCCAGTGCGCAAAAGGCGAAGTGATTTGGTGTCTCGACCGTTGAAAAGACATTCGATTCTTGCGGGTGATTCGTCACCAACTCCTGTTAAGAAGTCTAAGAGGCATTGGAGTCCTCAACCTTCGTGTAGTTTTGCTCCGGATGTGATATTTAGTGAATCTCCTCCGCAGTCGCATTTTTTTTTTTTCGGCTAAAAAGCAATGGCTCTCGGACTAAACTTCGTGATAATTCACGATCGCTCGACTCTCCCAAGCGAGTCTCAGTCGCAGTTTCGGCTCGGTCGCCTCGTTCGACTCCGTATTACTGTCCAGAGAAGTGTATTCGCTCGTCTTTGTTAGACTCCCTTTCCCCTCGCCGTGAGTCGATAGGAATTTCGATTGGTTGTTCGCCTGTGTGTCGACTCGTTGTGCGGAGACTTCACCTGTTAGAAAGAATCGTTCTTAGACTGAAAGACCATCGACTTCTACAGTGTTAGACGATTCTACCTTAGCTCCATTTAAGAAGCATTTCCAGGATCTTATGAGTTTGTTGAAATCCTCCACCGGGGTACAACATAAGCTGATTTCGACTCTGCTTCCGTGCAGTCTGAAGAGGAAGCTTTGGATCAAGATGACAAGGATTCGTCGGCTAATTCGAGTCTTCTTAAATTTTTCCTGTCCACTCATCCAGATTACTTTGAACCTGCTTCTCCGTCTTCACCGCCTTTAATGTTCGTTAAAGATAGGAAGACAGTGTATTCGTGTCTACCTAAACTGGTTCTTTCTCAGTCCTCGAAGCAGGCCCTTAAGGAGTCAACAGAGTGGCTTTCTAAGAAGAGGGAAATGGGTAAGGCTTAGTTTGCTTTCCCACCTTCTAAGCTTCAGAGTAAAGCGTATCGCTTCTACGCAACTGGCGAAGTTCCTTCTTTGGGAGTGTCTGCCTCCTCCCAGGGAGACTTCTCCGGTTTAGTGGACTCACACCGAAGAGCAGCTTTTTTCGTCAGCTAAAATTTTGTTTTCTTCTTCAGAGCTTGACCATTTGGTGAAGAATATTTTTTAAAGTATTTGAGGTATTTAGTTTTTTGGACTGGACTATTGCCTCTTTAGCTCGCAAGATTGAAGACTGTCAGTCTTTAGAAGAAGATTTTGCCACAGACTGGTTAGGAGTTCTGTCCTGTGCGGATAAGGCTGTTAGAGATGGTTCAGGAGAATTAGCAGCCCTTTTCACAATGGGATTGATGAAGAAGAGAGAAAGGTAGTGTTCTTTCGTGTCTAAAGGAGTCACTAATAACCAGAAGTCGGCTCTCATGTTTGCTCCTCTCTGTAAATCTCATCTTTTCCCTGAAGAAACCATTCAACAAATTCTATCGGATTTAGAAAAGAAATCTACTAATGATCTTCTTCAGTCTTCCAGACGTCCAAAAGAGCCTACTCCGACAGGAGCTAAGTCTTCTCCTCTTCAGAAGCATCCCTTTCGAGGGAATAAACCTAAGTGACAACGACCCAGGACTAATTTGCGTCCACAGTACAAGTCCTCAAAGAAACCTCCCCCCAAACCTTCGGACAAGTGAGAAGCCGTTCCTTCATGTGCAAGTAGGGGCAAGACTCCATCTTTTTTGGGAAGAATGGAGTCGAAGAGGTGCAGAGCAATGGGTAGTTCAAGTTCTTCGAGAGGGATAACTAGATTCCTTTTGTTTTAGATCCTCCTCTCTCCGATACACCAATCAGCTTAACAGCATATTCTCCAGGATCAGAGAGAGCTTTGGCTTTAGCAGCAGAGGTCAATGCACTCATCAAGAAGGGAGCAATAGAGGAAGTCCTCGACAGTTCTCAGGGATTCTACAACAGACTCTTTGTAGTTCCCAAAGCCTCGGGAGGTTGGAGGCCAGTGCTAGATGTAAGCGCATTGAACCTTTTTGTGCTGAAGACAAAGTTCAATATGGAAACAAATCATTCTGTGATGTCGGCACTTCGCCCAGGCGATTGGATGGTGGTCCCTGGACATGAAGGATGCCTACTTTCATGTCCCGATTCACCAGAGTTCAAAGTAGTTCCTGAGATTGTGTTCGAAGGGAGGACGTATCAATTCAGAGCCCTTTGTTTCGGCCTTTCGACGGCCCCCCCCTCAAGTATTTTACTCGTGTTCTTGCTCCATTGGGGAAATGGCTGCATATGTTGGGCATAAATGCAGCATTTTACCTGGACGACGGCTTCTCAGATCGGGTTCGAGGACACAGTGCGTGAAGGATTTACGGAAGACTGTCATTAGCGAGTCAATTGGGAATTCTCATCAACCTGGAGAAGTCTCAATTAGTGCCGTCCCAGAAGATCCCCTATTTGGGGATGATTCTGGACGCTCAGACTTTTCGGGTTTTTCTGTCCCCGAAAAGAATAGAATCTTGCCTCAAAAAAGTGAGCCAATTCCTGAACAAATGACAAGTTTTCCAAGACAATTTGTATTTTTCATGGCTACAAACCTGAGGTCTTAAAATTGTACTGCCCACCTCTAGCCTCCCCTTTGCCTGCTAAGACATCCTGAGTTGGAAAAGACTGACACGGTGGTTTGGGTGTGTGGTCCTTGACCACTCTTCACCCGATATACGCACGCGTTGCCAGATCTCACAAGATTCCTTGCTCTCATCTGCGATTTAACCGGATCCAGCTAGGTACTAGAAATTATCCTAATGTTAAAGACCTCAGGTTTGTAGCTATGAAAAATAAAAAAATGTCTTGGAACATTTGTCATTTCATGAAAGATGTTCTTCATATCCAAAACCCTTTGGGTACAGGGTAAAATTTGCCTTATAGGAGCTAAATGTAATAAAAGGAAAAGTAATTCCAGTAAAATTTTCCAGATTCCCTCCATGGAAGTTGCCCTCTCTGAAATATTGTAAATGGTTTTATGATTGCAAGGCAGATTGTTCAGATGGTATTCTTAAACAGTAATTCCTATGCCA
>NC_061107.1:31141187-31183687 GCF_015104395.2 Macrobrachium nipponense | reverse complement strand
TATTGTTAACTGGGCTTTCTCTTAATCTATCAAAGAGCATATTCAAACGTGTCATCAGCTCCTTCCAAGAATCTCCTATCACCAATATATCATCTAGATATGCAAATACTCCCTCTAGACCCTGAATGGTGTTAGTTAATTATGCGTTTGAAATGTGGATGGGGCATTGTTAAACCAAAAGGCATTACTTCATACTGGAATAACCAAAAGGAGTTTATGAAAGCCGAAATAAGCTTGGCTCTAGATGTTTAACTTCACCTGATAATACCCCTTGAGGAGATCTATTTTAGCTACATACTTTGCTTGGCCACAGAGTCTATAATGTCACTAGACGGGGTAAAGGGTAACTATCCTTAACAGTAGCAGATTTTATCTCCTGTAATCTGTACATAGTCGCATGCTGCCATCCTCCTTTGGTACCAATAGACAGGGAGACGCCCATGGTGACTTGCTTGGTTTAGCTACTCCAGTTCTCAGAAGATATTCCACTTCTTCTTTCATTACTAATTTCTTGGCCGGGCTGATGCGATAAGGGTGTTGTCGTATGGGAGCAGTTCCTGGTAGAAGTTCGATGTCATGGGTGCAGAAAACTGTACACTGACCTGGATTTTCTCCATAAAGTCTGGGTAAGAGCAAATAAGGTTTTGAAGTTCTGTTGATTGAAAATGGAGAAAGATGATGACATGGAGGTTTTTTCAAAGGTTTTCAGGGCAGCATCATTATCTACAAAACGCCACGAATAGATGAATTCAGGTTCACTTACTTCAGGTTTCTCGTCCTTGACCTTAACATTAACATTAACAATTTTGTCTCCATAACCAGTTTCAGTATTCCTGGAATGATACCTTTTAAGCAAATTGGCATGGATAATTTGAGTACTTTTCCTTCTATCAGGGGTTTCTATCACATAGGTATGGTTATTGACATTTTTAACTACTTTATATGGACCAAAGAATTTGGAGGAAAATGGGGATCCAGGGATAGGAAAGTATGCTAACACAAGATCTCCTGGGTTGAATTTCCTAATTTTAGTTTTTTGATCATAATTATTTTTCATTTTAATCCGAGCTTTGCTTAAGTTTTCACTGACTATTTTACGGACTTTGGAAAGGGTTTCCTTAAAGTTACTTAAATATTGTTGAACAGTTACAGTCTGATGAGAGTCTGGGGGCTTTAACCATTCATCTTTAATTAATGCAAGGGGTCCTCTTAATAATCTCCCATATACCATTTCAAAAGGAGAAACACCTAGGGATTCCTGGGGGGACTCACGTATAGCAAACAACAAAAACTTTACTCCTTCATCCCAATCAAGATTGCTCTCTAAACAAAACTTTTTTAACATACTTTTTAAATGTTTGGTGCCATCGTTCCAGGACTCCCTGAGATTCGGATGATATGCAGATGATAAGCTATGTTTTATATTTAATTCCTTCAGGATTTCTGAAAAGAGTTTACTTGTAAAGTTAGAACCACGATCAGTTTGGATATCCTTGGGGATCCCGTAAGTAGTAAAGAAACTTAAAAGGGTGTTTAGCAATATTTTGGCAGATATATTCTTAAGTGGGATGGCCTCTGGAAAACGAGTACTGGGACACATAAGAGTTAATAAATATTGGTTACCACCTTTCGTCTTGGGCAAGGGTCCAACACAGTCTATTACTATTTCTCAAAGGGCTCATGTGGAACTAGTATAGGCTGTAAAGGGGCTTTAGGAATTACTTGGTTAGGTTTGCAGCTAATTGGCATACATGACATGTCTTTATGAAATCTCCTACGTCTTTCCTCAATTAGGCCAATAGAACTTATCAAGTATTCTATAGTAAGTTTTGTATTGTCCCAAATGACCACCTGGTCCATCATGCATTGCAATTTCCATATGAGTGCGTACCGAAGAAGGGACAACAACAATTTGGTATTTCTCACTCCAGGTATCGAGATTTGAATAGTTAGAAGGACGGTAAAATCGCATTAGGATACCATTATTATGATAAAAAGAAGGGGATTTATTCAAAGATTTTATATCAACAGCCTTATCATGCAAACAAGATAAGATTGATCTGACCTCTGGGCAACTATAAGTTTATCTCTAGACATTACCTTAGCTAAGAAATCACTATCTACTTCAAAGTCATTTACCTTTTCTCCTGCTTGGGACCGAGTGACTATATGTGTTGGGCTTGTTCAAGATCTACCTTATCCTCCATGGGGTATCAGTGACAATTAAATTTGGTACAATTAATTTCCCGGCTAAATCATTACCAATAGCAAGGAAACTCCTTTTACCGGCAATTCTGTATCAATCACCCTAATTCAACTTTCCCTTTTACAAGTGGGCAATCAAGGTAAACACTGGCAAGGGGAAATGGATGAGATTCCAGTAAGATCCCTTACAACCACCTTCTCACCTGTTAAATTATTCTCAACATTAGGTTAAAGCCTTACTATGCAACAAAGTTAAACGCAGCTCCAGTGTCTCTTAATATAGTGACCCTAGACTTCTGTTCTTTCTCCCCCAAGGTTATTATACCTTCAGACTTAAAATCATCAAATACATCGGGTACATTAGCTTGCACATGCGAAACAGGTTTAATCTGGGAGGTTGAAAATTTTTACGTTGGGTTTCATAAAACATTACGGTAGTTATCAGATCCTTTACATTTAGGGTCTTTACAATTACGAATAGTATGTCCTTTTCTTTCTTACAATAACTACATTTAGGATTATCAGAACCTTTGGGATTATCCGAATCTGCTGGGATTTTCCTGAACTGGTTTTACAAATACCTCAGCTTTTTATTAGGAATACTCTTATGTATTAAGGAATAAGTGTCAGCCAAGGAAGCAGCCTTTAGTAAATCTTTCTCCTGCCTATCTTCAATATAGAGCATTATTAATGGGAAGTTTCCTTTTAAATTCTTCAAGAACCATTAAATTTATCAGTTCTTCAAAAGAAGTTACTTCAGCACACTTAAGCCATTTCTTGAAAGCTCTAAGCTTGTCAGAAGCGAATTCTAAGAAAGTTTGGATATTTGATTTACATAAGTTACGAAAAGCTTGTCTATATCCTTCCTCTGTTATGGAAAATGCATCTAAGATTGCTTTCTTAACCTGTTTTATAAGTCATTAGTATCATCCAGATGCCTAAAACTTTAGCAGCTTTACCTGACAATTTAGGTTTAAGGAGCCATACCCACTGTTCAACAGGCCAATTAAGGTGATTAGCAGTTTCCTCAAATACCGAAAATAATCCTCGGGATCATACTCTGTGAATAAGGGAACTAACTTTATATTTTTAGTCAGGTCAAAGGGAGATAACTCTTGTTCAGTTTGCCTAATCTGAAGCTTGATTGAAGCCCTCTCTTGTTCCACCTTTATAGCTAACCTAGCTTCTAATTCTAATTTAGCTTTTTTCCTCTCTAGCTTGAAATTCTAACTTAGCTTTTTCTTCTCTAGCTTGAAATTCTAACTTAGCTTTTTTCCATTTCAAATTTTCTCTTTCTTCCTTAAGAGAAAATTCACTTCTCTTTTCAGCGGCTTGCAAAGCTAACTCTTCCTGTCTTAAAGTAACTGAGCTTTTCACGGTCTAACTGAGCTTTTTCACGCTCGACTGCAAGACGTTCAAAACTCTAATTTTGTTCAATTGTAAGGGAAGGGTTTCTGGAACAAGATACTGCCTAGCTTCGTCACCCAAGGTTCCAATACGCATATAGTGATCTATTATCACTTTCCTAATGTCAAACTTACGCATACTAGAACGTAACTCAAGGTCTAAATGCCTAGCTACTTCCATTAATTCAGATTTTTTAGCATCGGTAAGAGTATGCAATTCAGAGGAAGGATCCCCCACAAAACTTTTGAGTATTAAACTTCGCCATTGTGAAAAAAAAGAAACATTCAAGAACAATATTAAAACACCGTGAATTAGAGTTTTACAATTCTTAAATTGGAGCCAACTAGTTACGCATTTACCGACGCATGAAACCATAAACCACGCATAAATAGTAACCGATTAGACAAGAATTTATACACAAAACATTTTAGATACGGAAAAAAATGAGAATAAATAAGGACGCACTGGAAGTATTTTACTCCCGGTTCAAACCAAAATGGAAGTCAACAGGAAGTACCGTCGCTCAGCTAACAACCGTAACTTACTACACTTTGATTAGAACGGTAACTTCACGCACATATGTCGAGGCATTAAAACAAGATTCATTACACTTACAGAAAATGAATAACGCAAGAGACTGGTATCTAAGGACCCACCAGGAAAGACTATAAGCACGTAAAAAGTCACAAATGATTCAAGAGAAATTAATTTTTAACAATGGTACGACAGATTAACTTTTAACCAGCGCACTGAGTCTCAGTTAGGAGAGGAGGGAGGGGAAAACCATAACAAGGTTACCCGGCAGTCGTTTACCTAAAACAGAAGTGGCCACCTTCGGTCACCGAAAAATTACGCACAATGAAAATAAATTCTTCAGCGATCTAGCAAACACAAAAACAGTCACCTAACTAACATATAACTCAGGATATTTATATCAAGCAAGGTTTAATAACGAATCACCAATTACATAAACAAACACTGATTCTTAGAACGAGGTTTGTCAATTATTATATACCACGAAGTTAAGCAAAAATGGATCCCGGACAGGCCCCCATAATATTATTACAGTCGTGAGAGAGAAGGGTTATTTACCAAATTAGCAGGTGGGTTCAATGGACCATAATAATACAAAATAAAGGTATTGAATGAGAATACGATCAAACAAGATTTAAATATAATAATGCAAAAAGTATTTACAAAACAATAGGACAAAATAAATAACAAATGACAAGTGCAACCACGTCTCGAAAAGTAATCTTACTTGAAATTAAGAACACTTGAAAACACCCAAAGCACAATAGTTATTAAACCCTTACAACAATATCACTTATACTTAGCTTATAGATACATCACAATAAAGTGGACTGCTTCCCTGCCGGACACCAGAGTCCTTGGTTTAGTTGCTGAGTGGAGACTGATTCAAAATTACATTTAGGGGTCGAAGAAAAGTAGGATGGGCGGAGCAAGTAAGAACAAGGAGTGTGAAACAAGACCAACAAGTTTCTTGGAAAGGACAAAGGAAAGTGGTATACCGGGGAAAAAACAGTCAGGCAAAATATATACAATAATTATAATTATGTGGAAGGTGTAATAATATAATTATATATATATATATATAATATATATATGTATATATATATATATATAGGATATTATATATATATATATATATATATTATAATGCTGAAATATATATATTATTATATAGTATTATATATATAATATGATATATATATATATATATATATATATATATATATATATATATATATATAAACCCAGGAACACATATACATAAATAAAGTAATAAAAATAAAATATATAAATCACGGATATAGCTATATACATAGAGACTGTCCGAGTACCTACATGCACACATACATATATATAGAAATTCATACATAGATATATAGTACACACGTACATACACTTTCATATATACATTATAATAGATAAAGAAACATAAATAATGAGGAGAAGCATACTCTGATTGTGATATTTGATTTTGGGTTTATCTGGTATAGCCTACTCGCAAGCGGTTGCATCATCTGGGTGGGAAGGGGTTAATGTCGAACAAGTTTGAAACCTCCTCATACAGCCTCCTTTAGAGATCTAACCAGAAAGTCTTTGTTCCTTTTCGCTCTCGCTACAGCCAAAAGGGTAAGCGAGCTACAAGCTTTGGAAGGCAAAGTTGGGTCTAAGAAGGACTTGGCAATTTGCTCCTTCAAATCCCTATTCTGGTGAAAAATGAGAACCCTTCCAAACCATGGCCAAGATGCTTTGAAGTCAAAGTAACTTTCTTCGGTTACAGGGCGAGAATTGGAGAGGACTCTGTCCAGTCAGAAGCCTCAAATTCTACCTTGAAAGGAAGAGACAACTAGGAGGTACTGCAGAAAGTCTCTGGTGCTCGGTCAGGGATCCGAAGAGAGACATTTCAAAGAACGCCCAAGCTTTCTTCACTAAGGATGTTATTAAAGAGGTGCATCTATCCTGTGATGACGAGCATCTCAAGCTCCTAAGAGTGAAAGCGCATGAGGTGAGAGCCATAGCGACTTCTTTGGCTTTTCACAAATCCTTGTCTCTCCAGGCTCTTGTCGAGTCTACCTACTGGAGGTGTAACTCATTGTTCGCATCGCATTATTTGAGAGACGTGCGAGTTACATATGATAAGTGCATTTCACTTGGAGCATACGTATCTGCGGATTCGGTGCAGGGACAGGGAGCTGAAGCTAATCCTATTTAGTTTAGTTTTATTTATGTATTTTAGCATTTTTTGGTGTTTTTTATGGTTGATTGGAAGAGGGTATTGGAAGATAACCCCCTTTCAAATCTTAGCTCTAACAATGTTAGGTGTGGTTAGGTGGTCGGGATTGGCTGTTTGTGCTCCTTGTTTTTTATTTAATACCTAAAGCTTTGTCATGTAAGAGGGCTAGTCCCCATTGATATAATACAGGTTAAGGCTCTGTCATGTAAGTGGGTCAGCCCCCATTGACACGATCCAATAGAAGGCTCTTGTCATGTAAGTGGGTCAGCCCCCATTGACACAATCCAGAAGGGCTATCAGTAATAGGTCACTACCTCGCTGAAGCTCTTGAGGCAAGCAGACTCAGACAGTATCCATGAAGTCTTCTGTCCATTCAGGTAAGAACCAAGGTTTTTATAACCTACAACGTGTTGTTTCCTGTTTTTATATATTTATTTAGCTGTCTCTTACCCTCCACCAAGGGTGCCAATCAGCTAAGTATATATGTATCTGCCGGGGAAGTTGCATATACAAAAATGATATTGTTATGATACAATAAAGTTTTGTACATACTTACCCGGCAGATATATACGATTAATGGCCCGTCCAGCCTCCCCTCAGGAGACAGGTGGAAGAGAAAATCTGACTAGAAAACGGGAATGGTTCCTAGTCCCGCCACCCAGCAGCGGGAAAGGCAGATCACCTGACCTACCTGTTGCGTGTGCCGCGAGATTTGAAATTCTGTCGGGACGTCGGAGACTATAGCTAAGTATATATCTGCCGGGCAAGTATGTACAAAACTTTATTGTATCATAACAATATCATTTTCATATATAATAGTATTCAAATCGCGCTGTGAACAAAACTGTTAAAGCTAACTAGTTAATATTTTTTCGTTGTATTGTACACTAAATTGCGATCATTTTGGTATATAACACATTGTAAAACGATCAAGGCAACACAGAGAAAATATTATCACAAAATGATGCATGAATTCGTAACGCTCGGACATAAAAAAAAAAGCCTTTTTCAAAAATTCACCATAAATTGAAATATTGTGCTAGAGACTTCCCGTTTGTTGCAAAATGAAGGTAATTGATTGAATATTACTAGACTCTTAAGTGTTGTAGCTTACTATTGCAGTATTCAACCATTTCGGTCGAGTTAAAGTTGACCGAAGGACGAATTTTTTCTGTTATGTATATGAAAATATTTCAAAACTGATAAAAGCTACAACCATAGGTTTTTTAGTTTTATTCTACATGAAATTGCACACATTTTCATATATAAAACTTTATGTAACGGCTAATTTAAAATGGTGCAAACTTTACTACAATCGGACGGAAAAATTTCTTATTTTTTCGGAAGTTACCACGTGGACGTAAGGGATTTTTTTAGCTTACAATTGCGGTTTTTTACCATTTCGGTAGAGTCAAAGTTGACCGAAGGTTAAAAATTTGGCACTTGTATCGTTATTTATATGAAAATATATCAAAACTGATAAAAGCTATAACCATGGGTTGTTTTTTTGTTGTATTCTACATGAAATTGCACACATTTCCATATGTAAAACTTTATGTAACGGCAAATTTAAAATGGTGCAACCATTACGACAATCAAATGAAAAAATGTATGAATTTTTCGGAAGAGTTACCGCACGGATGTATGGAAAAAGTTTTTTTTCATAAATTCACCATAAATTGAAATATTGTGCTAAAGACTTCCAATTTGTTGCAAAATGAAAGTAAATGATTGAATATTACTAGAATTTAAGAGTTTTAGCTATAATATCATTTTTTTACCATTTTGGTAGAGTCCAAATTGACCGAAGGTTGAAATTTTGGCACCTATCTTTATTTATATGAAAATATTTCAAAACTGATA
Source organism: Macrobrachium nipponense (assembly GCF_015104395.2). Classification (NCBI taxonomy): domain Eukaryota; kingdom Metazoa; phylum Arthropoda; class Malacostraca; order Decapoda; family Palaemonidae; genus Macrobrachium; species Macrobrachium nipponense. Next base: position 31,175,448 of record NC_061107.1, on the reverse strand, counting down.
AAAGCTGCTGCTGATTACATTCCTATTGTTAAAGGACCTCAGGTTTGTTTAGGTAGGAAAAATACAATTTTCGACATTGTGATTTTACGAAGACCTCACTTGCTTATTTTAGTTTGTATGGCAATTTCATATATCACATTATGTTGACGAAACTTCAATCTTTTGAATGGTATGCTTAAAGATATAATTGTATTCTTGTTTCACCAATTAAATATTGAGTGAATAAGGCTGAGCCATGCGATGACGATGGCTCCACGGCGGTGTTTCCCTGTTAGTGAAATTATGAAACTTGTTATTCCTGGGTTCATGGTTTGAAACTGAAATTCATTTTTACCTTGTAATCTGTGGTTTTATCCTTACTGCCATCACAACTGAAACTACAGTGCTTATTTGATTGTAATTATACACATTTTGTAATTCACTCATAATTGCTCTTGAACTACGTTGCTGTTCCTGGTTCCTGCGCTCACTCCACAAACACAGTTTCGGGCAACATACGAATACTACACTGTTTATGAGGTGCAAAGCTTTATTCCCTTAATTGTTTACCTTACTCCTTATTTAGTTTAACTTTACTTGGTTACTTCAAAATGTTTTTTTAATTCATGTCTATTATCCCTTTTTTTGCAACCAAATTAACCCCCAAAAAATTACAGCTACATCTAAAGCTGGCCTCACACTAGGCATTTTTTTCTCGAGCAGCGAGCCGTTGCTGCCGAGAATGAAAAACCGGGAGCTTTTAGCTCGAGATTCTTGCTTCCGAACAGGACGGAAAGCAGCCAGCACGAGCCGCGAGCCACAGCATAGTGTAAACAAACAAGATGGCTGCTGCTGATAGGACGTACTCTCCTGAGCCACTCTTGAACCCACAAACGTTTTTTGTTACTCTTGCATTCACGTAAGTTTCCGAGAAATAAACCACTGCAGCGCATCTTGCAACAGTCCGACAATTTCTGGGCGCCATGATGATATCAGATGATCAGTTTTGTTTACTTTTTCCTACGGCTCCTCGAAACCACGAGTTCCTAGTGTGACGATACAACACTTTTGCTCGCGAGCATCGGCTGGATGCTGGCCAAAACCACGAGCAAGAAATGACTAGTGTGATACCAGCTTAAAGTAGACACAAGCAAACGACAGCAAAATCTCATCGTTGCAGATTTAGTGGAGCCTGTTACATACGCCGATGCATTTACAAACACTTTCCATGAATTCTAGTTGTCATAGTAATGCAGTAATGATAAAATTGCTGTAATATGGTATTATACGTATACTACAAATAGATATGCTAATTTCGCTTATTTCCCGGTTTTGTGCAAGTCTTATACCCCAGTATGGAAGGTAAACAAACACACACCAATTGGCAACACTGATAAACAATAGAAGAGCGCGAACAACGCCGTAGGTACTGTTCACAGAAAAACTGTTGATGTTTGTGTCAGGAATCTATTTACTTCCTCAACAACGAATATTTTCAATAATAATCATGAATATGTAAAAAATTTATGTAATTCATGACCTTATGCTGTGTTGTTTAACTATTTATTTAAAAAATTATCTAGTGCACCCTTCTCTCTACCAAAAAGGTGTCAGTTTCCTTAGATCCCTCACAGGAGTCGTCATTTGTTGTGAAGCAAGTGCCCCAGCATCTATGGGTAAAAGTGGTGTGCGGATTTAGCACATGGAATGGAAAGTTTATTGACACAAGCGACTCTGCAAACATCAAGATGGCATCAATCTTCTACATTTTTGGTGGTATAAGTAAACATTTTGAAAGCCTCATGGAGCTACGTTTGTACTGCTCCATGGCTAGACTTTCATTAACCTCTTTTTAATCTTGAAATATGTCCTTAATTTTTAACTTTGGAGAAAATACTCACTTCGAAAGGATACTAGAGGTCTCAAGCTGTTGCTCTCACGACAGATGACTCGTGACTGGTGCCCATCTCCATCTTCATGACGTGTTAAAGTACTTTTTCGGAGGGTGGATCTACATGGTGAAAACTGGATCAGCTAGTCCAGTCGGTTGTTTCCCCACTCGTGATAATTGTAAATATTCATTCTTGAAAAAGTAACTAGATTTCTGAGTCAAATATCAACGGTTTTGCTGTGGACAGTAGTTACGGTGTTGTTTGCGCTCTATTTTTTTTCACTAACTGGATATTGGTACAGAGAGCTGTCTAGGAGTTCGATTTCGGCTGGGTCCTCTCAGTTGTCGTCTCAGCCTAAGTCGGATGACCAATGTCCCTTTCGGTCCCACTCTTACAGGCTAAAAGGGGGGTCGTCGATAGGTTGGGCACCTCTCCCTCTCCTTTGCCACGGGTGGGTGGATACCTGGTGGGCTAATGGGCAAAGTGGCAGAGTTATTGTGCTGAGAAGAGGGTAGTAGATGTTCTTTGGGTGGGGTATCTACTGCAGTTCAACTACTACTACTACTACTACTAACCCCCCCCCCCCCCCCCCCCCCCCCCCCCCCCCCCCCCCCCCACGGACAGCCCTCTGCTCAGTCGAGTGTATCCCTCAGATTCTCCGAAGTTCTTAGATCCCCGGGAGGAAGTATAGAAAATGCTGGACAAAGGTGCAATAGAGGTAGTGTGGTGTATCTCCTGGGTTTTACAGTCTATCATGGTGCCCAAAGCAACATGGTTGGAGATCTGTTATCGACCTATCCACTTTGGATCATTTCGTCAGGAAGGTGAGGTTCAAGATGGAGACCCAGTAATTGATGTTGGCAGCTGTGAGGGAAAACAATTTCATACTGTCCATTGATCTAAAGGACGCGTACTTCCAGATCCCTATTCATCCATCGTCCAGGAAGTTTCTTCGCTTCTCTCTCGGAGACAAGGTGTTCCAGTTCAAAGTCCTGTGTTTCTGGTTGACCACGGCCCCTCAGGTGTTCACAAGTCTTCTCTCTCGTCTTAACTTGGGCTCATGCTCAAGGGATCCATTGCTGAGGTGCCTCTACGGCTAGTTGGTCTTAGCGAGTTCCAGAGAGAAGCTGCTGCAGGACAGAGAATTCCTGTTTCAGTTTTGTCTGTAACTCTGCATTTTGGTGAACCTAGAGAAATCGAATCTCGTACCCAGTCAAAGAATTCTTTATTAGGAATAGTCATTGACACAGCAGCGTCGACGGTTTTTCCGACAGGTCATAGGTTGGAGAAGTTGCGATTCGTGACGTGTGATTTCCTGATTCCTGTCGCAACCGGATTGGTCAGCTCATTAGTGGTAAATTCTTTTGGGGATTTTATCTTTTCTGGAAAAGCTGGTCCTTCATGGGCGACTTCGTCTTCGGTCTCTGCAATGTAGACTGAGGGACTTCTGGTTTTGGCAGGGGACTCACCCCTGATAAGGGTACCTCTGTCTCTAGAAGTGGTTGGTGTTTGGGCGATCAGGATCTCTTGAAGGGTGTTCCTCTGTGTTCTCTTCCGCCGGACTTCCTTCTGTTTTCAGATGCCTCCCTCGCAGGCCAGACAACAGCATATCAACGCCTTAAAAGTTAAAGGCAGCTTTTCTGGGTCTGAAGGAATTTTGGGAAAAAGTAGAGGGATATTCTGTTGTTCTCATGTCGGACAACACCAAGGTGGTCGCTTATGTGAACAAGCAGGGGGGGACTGGTTTTCCGTCAGCTTCCACGCTTTGACAATAGAGGTTTACCATTGGGCGGTCAGCAATTCGGTTGAGCTCTCAGCCAGGTATATCCCAGGCAAAAGGAATGTGGTCAAGGACGCGCTCAGTTGTCGGGATCAGGTCCTAGGCACAGTGGTCCCTTCATTAGGTCGTGGCAGACAGGCTCTTCTAGGTTTTGGGGGAGACCTATGCTGGACCTCTTTACAACCCTGCTCAACAGGAAACTAGGGGTATTCTGTTCAGTGGTTCCAGATACTCTGGTGTTAGCAGAGGAAGAGTTCCAACATCCCTGGGACAACCTGGAGGTGTGTGTTTCCCCTCTGTTTTGTTTGATTCACCAAGTGCTGAACAGAATGAGGAGTTCACAGAATCTCCGGATGACATTAATAGGTCCTCTGTGGCCGCAAGTGGAATGGTTTCCCGATCTGCTGTCATTGTCAGAGTTGCCAAGGGAGATTCCTCCGTGGCGGCATCTTTGTCAGCTGCACGTAGAAAGATTCCACCTGTCAGTAGAATCCCTGTCTCTTCACAGTTGGAGGTTATGAAGTAGCCCCTCTAAGCAAGATGCTTTTCTCAGAAGACAGCAGGACATGTGTCCAGCAATCTCGGGAAATCTACGTCTGCCATTTACCAAGGTAAATGGGCGATCTACTGACATTGGTGTTGTAAACTAGGGTTTTCTCCACTCAGAACCTCTATTCAGCGAATAGCAGACTTTTTGGTCTTCCTCGGGATGAGAAAGGCTTGTCTGTTTCCACCATTAGAGACTACAGGGTGGCCCTGAGTTTAGTGTTACATCTTGGAGGTGTCGACATCTCATCCTGGGAACTGTCCATACTTTTAAGGGGTTTGAGCAGTTGTGTTCTCCATGGCAGCTCAAGCCTCCAAGGTCGAAGGTTTCCTTTGTCCTGATAAGTTTCACTAAAGCTCCTTATGAGCCTTTACGTCGTTCATCAGACAGGAACTTAACTCAAAATGGTTTTCCTCCTGGCCTTGGCTTCTCCGAAGAGAGTGGGGGAGCCTCATGGCCTGAGCTATGATGTGAAGCACACCAAGGGTTAGTGGTCAGTGTCCTTTGAATTTGTCCTGGAATTCATGGCCAAGACCCAGAATCCCTCAGTGCAGGATGACAGATTTGCCTCCTTTTCCATTCCATCTCTGGATGACTTTGTGGGCAGTGATGCTCAAGAGTTCTTGTCCTGTCAGGGTTCTGTGTTGCTATCTTATGAGGACACATCATCTCAGGCCAGGATGATGTTGGCTTTTTGTTAGCACGGAACGTTCTAGTGTCTAAGAATACAATCTCTTTGGTTACGGGAAGCTATCTGACAGGCTTATTTGACTCTTGATGATTCCACCACCGAGCCTGTTCAGGCTAGGGCACATGACATCAGGGGTATTGGTCCCTCTCTGGCATTCAAGAAGAATTTGACTGTTCATAGAGTTCTGAGTGCTGGTACTTGGTTACGCCAGTCCACATTCACCTCTTTCTATCTTAAGAATGTTGCCCACAGATCTATGGACCTTTTCTTTGAGTCCTGTGGTGGCTGCCCAATAGATTGTGTAACTCATCGTTGCCCTTAACTGAGCGCATTTTTATCTTGCCTAACATGATTTTGTGGAAGTGAGAATGAGTGAGTTGGCTGGTCTCGTTCTTTCTCTTGTTCTTTTCCTTCTTCCTACGGGCAGGTTGAGGAATAGACACGTCATTTGCTGGGCTGGTCTGGTACAGTCAAGGCAGTCTATTGGTGGTAGTTTTTGTGTTCAAATAGTCAAACCCTCTATTCAGTAGCATATACTCCACTCTCTAGCAAGGGGGAGTAAGGAGTGATAACGAATTCTGATGTATTGGTTCATTATCAAACAGTCAGAATTTCTCTTTAAATCTTCTTTTATATCATTGTATGTAACCCAGTTGGCTGAGTTGTTGGATATTAGTTTATCTAGCTTCTCACGGGCAATAGTTCCTCTATTGTTAATATTTATTTTGGAGTTGGACTGGTGGGTTGGCCCCCAGCTGGTTTAGGATGTCTGTACCTCCCACCAAGCATAAGTCTATCCTATTGTGAAGACCGAAGGTTTGTTCGCTTATGAACAAATGGCAAATTTTCTAAGACAATTTGTATTTTTCATAGCTTCAAACCTGAGGTCTTAACATTTTACTGCCCACCTCTAGCCACCCCTGTATCATCTCATGACATCCTGGGTTGGGAAAGACTAAATGTGGTAGCATGGGGTGTGCAATCTTTGACCAGTTTTCACCCAATATATGCAGGCTTTGTCAGACCTCAGATTCCTTGCTTTTTTATATGTTTGTAAACGGATCCAGCTAGGCGCTAGAAAATGATCTTATTGTTAAGACCTCAGGTTTGTACCATGGAGGAATTTTTATTTACTCTTAGTAACAGTAAAAATACTACCACTGGACCTGATGAAATTTTATATGAAATGATCAAGAATACCTCAAAGGAAACAAAATTTTCCATTTTAAGTATTAATAGAATTTTTGAGAGTGGTTACCCTAGAGTTTGGGAAATAGCTACAGTTTTGCCCTTTATCAAACCTGGGAAAGATTCATCTGTCTGGTTAAACTTTAACTATTCTTATTATAATAATAATCATCTGTCCCTACAAGCTATAGACCAATAGCTTTCAACATCCTGTTTATGTAAACATATGGAAAAAACGGTTTTAGAATCAAAGAAAAGTATATCATCATCCCAGGGGGGCTTTCTCCGTATGCACTCTTGCATAGATGTATTGTTGTTTGTAGAAAGCAATTTGTCAAGCATTTTCTTCCAAGCAGCATTATGTAGCTGTTTTCTTTGACCTTGAAAAGGCTTATAATACTACCTGGAGGCATGAAATTGGTCTGTGTGGTGAACTACCACTTTTTATTCCAATTTTTATTGAAGTTTAAAAAAAAAATTTATTTTAAATTTAAGAGTTGGCAGTACTTTGTCTAAAATTCCAAAACATGTAATGTCTAGTGTTCTTTGATGATTTATCCTTTTTGTGTGCTGCATCTGAAATGTCTGTTGCAGAGCAAAAACTTCGGTTGGTAATAAAGTAAGTTAACTATTGGGCAGCTGAGCATGGTTTAAAATTTTCCTTTGCCAAAGCCGTCGTTATGCATTTCTGCTGCATCAGAGGGGTTCATCCAGGCCCAGATCTGTTTTTAAGTGAACAGACCTACGTGTGTATGGGAAACAAAGTTTTTAGGTCTTATCTTTGATAGCAAGTTAATATGGGAATCTCATATTAAGAGCCTCAAAGTCAAATGCATGAAGGCTTTAGATGGTTTGACAGTCTTAAGTCATACAAATTGGGAACTCGATAGAAAGCACTAGCTACATGTTTATAAAGCAATGGTTGCTCAAAATTGGCATATTGGCAACTACAAGAAGATTAGTACTTTGAATGCAGTCCACCAATGAGGAATTAGAATGGCAACAGGAGCCTTTAGATCCCCCCCAATATCCAGTTTATTATTGGATTCAGGTGAACTGCCCTTAGATTTAATAAGGAAATTTACCCTATTTGAATATTGGTATTGCATACAGGAAACTCTTGAATCCATAGCCTACAATACAGTTTTTAAAGGAAATTTTTGTATTCTTAGGCGAACAAACCTTCGGTCTTAACAATAGGATAATTTCTAGGGCCTAGCTAGATTCGGTTAAATAGCAGATGAAAGCAAGGAATCTTGTAAGATGTGGCAACGCATGAGTATATCGGGTGAAGAGTGGTCAAGGAACATGCACCCACACCACTACGTCAGTCTTTTCTTAACTGCCTGGACGAGAGTTGTGGTTGACCTCTCTCGGCCTTTACCCAGTTTATTGCCCGTTTCACTTGTGTTTTAGTGTGTGTGCTGTTATTATGGCTTTGCTCCTTCTCAGCCTCATCAACGTATGTGGCCCTGGAACTGTAGAAGCTTGGGTTATATGAATATAGTGTATGACATTCATTGTAATTAAATGCTGCAGGTGGATCTGGAGGACGACTGGGGCCACAATGGCAAAAAATTAATTCCTGAGACAGTTCTGTTATTTCCTGCTTCCATGAAACTGTTATTTATTTTATTTTTTGTATTCATTTCTTTATTTTTATTTATCTTTTTTAGTGCGTGGCCTAGAGATTAGTGGAAGTTATTTTATAGTAAGAGGGAGCATCGTAGGGTTTCTACTCTTCCTTCTCCCCCTGATCCCAACTCCTTGACGAGGTGGGGGGCTTAGGGATCCACTGAAGAGAGAGTATGCCCCTTTACGCCTACTCTCTCTGCTGTGGATCCAACTGAACATTGGGACCTTTAACTCCTTTACTCCTCCTCCTTATAAATTTTCCCCTTTCCCTTCTTCTTCTTTCGTTGACGACCCTGGCATGGTTTTGGACTATTGAATTGACAGCTCTTTTTACTTGATGGAGGGTGGAGTTGAATGGCATGCCTCTCCACCCGTAAAACTAGAGTACCTGACGTGGTTGAGCGAGGGGAAATTTTTAAGTCAAGCCATGCCCACAGTGCTGGGTCCGATCTCATGGGACTGACGACCCTTAAGGCACTGTGGGTATGGCGTATATCCAGGTGAGGGACCCAGGGCAGTTACCAGTGTGTGTAACGGCATTTGCCCCTCCCCCGGTTGGGCCTCCTTGGTGAGAGGGACCTCATCCTGGATGAAATTTTTGTAATATACTATATATGGAGAAAAAAATTAACCTCGCAACGACTTATGGCATGGCAATGGACTGTTCTCAGGATAACTCAAATAATGAAAATCAGAGTGGTATTAAGACATTATTACCATACAATAAACCCAAAAGAAATAGATATCGCCAGGACCCAACCTTGATTCACTTTGATTCTCTCTTTGGGGAGTCAAACTGGTCAAGGTTTTTTGAACTTAGAAGCTGACAAAGATATATCTTTATTAAAATTAGAAAATTACCTATTGAATCGATGCCCATCGCAAGAGATGAGCATAAGACAAATTAAAAAAAGGGAATGGTTGGTTGAAACAACAACAAAAACCAATCGGAAAATTATCAATGTATAAAAAATATAGATAACATAAATATAAAGGTTACAAGGCATGATACAATGAACTGTGTGCAAGGCACAGTAGTAGTACCAAATCTTGAGGATGAAACATTAGATAGATTAATACTTTTAGATTCATTAAAGAAAAGGTACAATAATGTTGAAGACTGCGAAGTATATGAGGTCCCAAGCAGGAAAGACAAAAGTCAAACTATCAAAATAGCCAAGATAAAGTTCAGTGGCCAAACCTTACCCTTAAAAATTAAAATGCTAGGATTAAATAGGGAACTAAGACCTTATGTTCCTAAACCTATGCAATGCAAGAACTGTTGCAAATATGGTCATACAGCAATTAAGTGTAGGAATATTTATAGATGTGCCTTTTGCAGCTCGCAGGACCATAAAACACGCTGGGACTGTGGCCAACCCAAATGCGTAAATTGTGGATTAGAACATCATGCCAGATCTAAATTGTGTGCGTTCTATATCTACAATACAGAACTTAAATTACTACAAGAACGAACTGGAATGACGATAAGAGAAGCAAAGTTAGAACTGAAAGTGAGAGGATTAAATGACCCAGCTAAGAAATTTAGGTATGCAGACACCTCAAAGTCAAGCAATTACCAGAACTGAGACAAATGATGATAATAGAAATAAAGAAATACCACCACAAAAAATACAAGATGAAAAGAACTCTTCAAACATACATAATATTACGACTGTGGAAAATCGATTTAGCTCTTTATCGGAAATTGAAATAGATAATGACATAGAGGAAAACAAAGAAGAATTAAAATCACAAGAATGTGAAAAAACAGATAATACTACTCGAAAGAGACAACTGGATAAGACACCACCTAATTCCACCAAACAAGCCCCCCCAGATGCTGAAGCCTTGCCGAGGATGGGGGGCTTAGGGTTCAGCAGCTGGGCCCTGATGCCTGGTGGGAGCTGCCTTCTCGCTGGGCCTTGGTGCCCAGCTGTTGATTCAACTAAATTAGTCAGCCCTTTTCCTTCTTCTAAAAACATTTCATCTTTCTCCCTTTCTCCCCTAATAAGGTATGGATTCTATGATGATGACTATTTGCTTGGTTTTGGACATGATTTAGTCTAAATCTTGGGATTTGAAGGAGGGTGAGGATGGACGGCATGCCACCTCACCCGTAAAACTCGAGTACCTGACGTGGTCGAGCGAGGGGAAAGTTTAATGTCAAACCCTATCCTCAGTGCCGGGTCTGATCTCGACGGACATCATGACGCCTTAGCACTGGAGATAGGGTGTATATCCAGTAATTACCCCTAGGACGACCCTAATTAAAGGGACGACCCGTCCTCTAAGTGTGACTCCATGGTGGGTATGGGGAATATCTGGATGAATTAACTTTTTACGTTATATGGCAACCACCCCTATCTCTGCTGATGACCCTATGCTTTTGTCAAAGGACTTGCCCACGGAACCCGAACTTCAGTCAGTCATGGTCGGTCCCCATGATCAATGTAGTACCCCTGGGCCGAATGACAGAGGAACACAGTTGACGACCCAAAGCAATGCGAGAAGATATACGACCAGGAAATCTCAGCAAAAAGCATCTGGCTCCAGTATTGTCACACTGGAACCATTTGCCATGAAGAGAAATAAGAAGTATGAAATAGCTCCTGGGGTCTTTGTACCCAATTCTTTTAATGAAATACCTTAATTTAAAGCGTTGAAGGTGACAATATAGATATTTTTCAAGTAAACAGAGAAATAGTGAAATGTTGTGGCAGACAACCCAAAATAACACCTCAAAATGGAAATATGCTTTTAGTAGAAAGCATCTCCCCAGAGGAAAGCATTAAGTTGATGGGATTGTCAGACCTTGCGGGAGTTACGGTTGAGTGCACTCCCCACTCCAGCCTGAAACTCCAGCAAGGGCTTGATTTTATGCCCCTCAGTTGATGGCTTTCTCTGAGGAGAAACTTTTAACAGAATTAAAAGACCAGGGTGTAATAAAGGTGGACAGGATGACAAGGAAGGTTGATAATGGCAGAATACCTCAGCCTACCTTAATATTAACTTTTAATACTTTGAGACTTCCAGAATATGTGTCTGCAGCCTGGTATAGGTTTAAGATAAAACAGTACATCCCAAGACCCCGAAGGTGTTTCCATTGCCAGCATTTTGGACACACCCTACAATCGTGTAGATCCAAATTGCAAGAAAATCCTGCAGTCTGTGTCAACTGTGGAGAAGATGAGCATGGTATGTGCACCAGGGAACCGAAATGTGTTCACTGTGGTGAGGGACATGCATCATCATCTCAGCAGTGTGATGTATATTTACTCGAAAAAGAAATCCAAGCAATCCGAGTAATAGAAAGAACAACGTTTAAGGAAGCACGAGAGAAAGCCAAAGCAAAGACTGTAAGACCTGGTCTAAGTTTTGCTTCTGTAGTAGCAAAACTTAGAAACCAAAAGAAAGAGACAAATAAAAACAACCAAGTTAAGAGCACAAAAGGAAAATCAAATAAAGAATCATTAAAAAGACAGCTAACTGAATCATCCGAGTCAACTGATGATGAGAATGTAAAGACAAGGTTCACTAGAACCAACAAGAAAGACACAAGTATGGAACTGAATAAAATTGAAGTGTCAGTAGAGACACACCCTCCACCATCTGCCTCATTGGAGGCAAGGCCAGTGGTTGCTGGTCTGGTGCCAGCTTCTGTTGGTGCCAATTCCTCTTTGGAGGACAAACCAGCAGATGCTGGTCCCCCGGTGCCAGTCCTCACTGGTACTTCTGCCTCATTAGAGGCAGAGCTGGCTACTGCCAGCAGTACAAACACTCTCGAGGTGGTCTCTTTAGAGAACACCTCTGCTTTCTCCGCCTCGACAGAGATGGAGAGTAAAGAAACTAAAAAACCCTTCAGTGTCAAGGACACTGAAGGAAAAGATGTTGGCTCTATGAAGGCAACTCCACCCAAGAGGCCAACAAAGCCTTCCATTAAAATGCCTCCCCCTAGTAGAAAAAAGAAATCTCCCAGTCTTGTCAAAAGGAACCACAATGTTGGTCCTAAACATGAATAAATTCACTTCCCATTATTCATGTTGGAACTGTCAGGGACTGCGAGCGAAGTATGAGGAAGTGAAGCTTTTGATCTATGAGCACTCTCCTGTAGGGGTATGTTTGCAGGAGACTATGCTAGGTGAATATACCCCTTGTCCTAGGGAATATGTTCACTATAGAACTAAATTTGATCTAGAAGTGGGAAATCATGGTGGATCCCTCATCTACATCCGTCGAGACACTCCACACTACGAAGTGAAACTAAATACTCCACTTCAAGCTGTGGCTGTAAGAATTAATTTAAGAAGGAAATACACTTTATGTTCCCTTTACATTCCACCCAATAGCCATGTGTCCCAAGAGAACTTAATATACTTAATGCAGCAACTACCAGAGCCATTTCTTCTACTTGGTGACTTCAATAGTAGACATCCATTGTGGGGAGATGTAACATCAAATCAAAAAGGGAATATGATGGCATCTATAATAGAAAATGAAGATATAGGTCTTCTTAATACTGGAGAACCTACCCATTACCACATTCAGACAGGCACTGTCTCCTGCATCGACCTCTCAATATGTAGCTCCAACTGCAGTGTTGACTTTAGTTGGAGAACAAGTGATGACTGGCATACCAGTGACCATTCTCCAATTGTGATCGACACCAATGATGGTCCACCTATCCCGAGATCGCCACGATGGTGCTTAGAGAAAGCAAATTGGAGAAAATTCAAAGACTTGAGTGAGTTGGAAGGGGATGCAAAAGATCTCCCAAGTGTAGATGATGCCATTGATCTACTCATGGAACATTGCATACTGCAGGTCTACATCAATTCCTCGAACTAAGGGACTATTCAGGAGACGGCCAGTACCGTGGTGGTCAGAAGACCTAAGGCTGTTACACCGAGCTACAAGGTCATCATTGACCAGGTGCCGTAGACATCGCACCTTGGACAATGTCATAATTTACAAACAGTGTAGGGCACGATTTCGAAAAGCTATGAAAGCTGCCAGAAGACAAGCATGGGCCGAATATGTATCCTCTATTAACAGCAGAACACCAGTCTGTAGCATTTGGAAGAAAAATAAGAAAAATTCAGGGTAAATTTACACCCAATCCTCCTCCAGTACTTAAAGTGAATAATACTCATGTCACTGATGCCACAGAAGTTAGTAATACATTTTCAGAACACTTCGCTCGAGTCTCTGAGAAATCAGATAGTTCCCCAGGACATAATTTCAGAATGATGGAAGAACAACAGGTACTTGACTTTTCAGCAAAGAAAGCTGAATCATATAATATGCCTTTTTCTGAAAGGGAGTTTGACTCTGCTTTATCTAGGAGCAAGAACACTGCCCTGGTCCAGATGAGATTCCTTATGAAATGTTTAAACACATTTCGAAGAACACAAAACTTTTTATAATAAGTATTATCAATAGAATATGGGATGAAAGCAGCTACCCTACCATATGGGAATTAGCTACCATGTTACCGTTCCTTAAGCCTGGAAAAGATCCCCTGTGTGCAGCAAGTTACCGCCCCATTGCTTTAACTTGCTGTTTGTGTAAATTGATGGAAAAAATGGTAAATGTAAGACTGATGTGGTATCTAGAGCACAACAATATTCTAACACCTTCTCAGTGTGGTTTTCGAAAAATGCACTCTACCCTGGACATCTTACTGCAACTTGAAACCTCTGTCTGTGAAGCCTTTGCCTCCAAACAACATCATGTGACAGTGTTTTTTGATATAGAAAAGGCATATGACACTGCTTGGAGACATGGGATTCTGAAGACTATACATAATAGTGGTCTACGAGGTAAATTACCTTTATTTGTGAAATCTTTTTTACATCGTAGGTATTTTAAAGTTAAAGTTGGCAGTACTTTATCAGAGAAAAGGTGCCAAGAAGAAGGTGTTCCCCAGGGCAGTGTTCTCAGTGTAACACTTTTTGCTCTAGCCATAAACAGTGTTGCAGCTGTCATTCCAAGAGAGGTTTTAAAGACACTGTTTGTGGATGATTTGTCAATATCCTTTGCTGCCACCCGGATGACTGTAGCAGAAAGAAAGCTACAATTAACAATAAATAAAATAGTAAGTTGGGCTGAGAAACAGGGTTTTAAAATCTCTGTAAGCAAGACTACTGCCGTCCACTTCTGTCGGATCAGGGGAGTGCATCCTGATCCAGACTTCTATTTGTATGGCCGTAGAATCCCATGTGTAGAACAAGCACACTTCTTAGGCCTAGTTTTTGACAGTAGATGACTTGGGTCCCCCATATCAAACATATAAAAGCAAAGAGCCTAGAAGCTCTACACATCTTGAAGGTGCTTTCTCACACCAGTTGGGGCAGTGATAGAAATCTTTTACTAAGGCTTCATAAATCTTTAATCTTGTCAAAGCTGTCATATGGTTGTGAAATATATTCTTCAGCTTCCTCATCTAACTTAAAACTTTTAGATTCGGTACATCATTCAGCTATTCGTATAGCCACAGGAGCTTTCCGTTCGTCACCAATATCTAGTTTGCTAGTTGATGCAGGAGAGATGCCTCTTGAACTCTATCGCCAGTTCATCATTACTTCGGTACGGGTGGTTTAGAGCGCAAAGACTCCCCAAATCTCAGGCATTTGCTGTGGCAAATAGAAATATTTTTAATGGTTTTTATGAAAGTCATCCAAGGTATCCCATTCCTTTTAGCTATAGAATAAAACAAATTTTAGAGGATACAAATATTAAAAATATCCCATTATTCCCTTTGTGTATCCCAGTACTCCTGTCTGGAGGTTACCGGATGTGAAATTCTGCAGGTACTTTCAATGGAGCAAAGAGAAATAAATCTGATGATGAGGAAATAAGGGCAATAATTTTTATTTTTAGAGCATGTATCAGAGCATATAGATACATGTTTTATATTTACTGATGGGTCCAAGTCCAATGCTGGCGTTGGATATGGAGTTTTTAGCCAATCTTTTAACAGAAGAGGTGCACTTCCTTCTATTGCCTCAAAACTTTACAGCTGAATTGTATGGCATCCTAGTAGCACTGGAACATATTGAACACTCCCAGTGTGTAGCTACACAATATTTTGTGACTCCAAAAAGTGCCTTACAGTCCTTGGAAGTCTTTAATACCGATCATCCCTTGGTGTTGAAGATCTTGCAGTGGATCTTCTTGCACCAAAATAGAGGCAGCATTGTTTCATTTTGTTGGGTTCCTGCCCATGTGAACGTATCGGGAAACGAAGAGGCAGACAAGCTAGCCAAATCAGCAGCGCAAACTTTAGTACCGAGAAAATGCCCTGTTCCATATCGTGATACATTCTTGATATATGAAATCTATCCAGTATTTATGGGCACTTCAGTGGGACAGAGTAGGCCCCAACAAAATGAAAGAAATTACTAGACAGACACGCCCTTGGAAATATGACCTAATACCAAGGAAGTGGGAGGTTGTATTGGGTAGATTACGTATTGGCCATACACGTTTAACTCACGGCTATCTGATGGATGGGGAGAATGAGCCATTCTGTGATGATTGCTTAGTTCCACTGACTGTTAGGCATTTGCTGGTTGAGTGTCCCAGTCAAGTGGAACTTAGAAATCGTTTTTTAGCTTATAGTAGTGAAGCAGGTGGTAATTATAGCATGCCAAAACTGTTGGGAGAAAGCATGTGTGTTAGTAACGTTATCTCTTTTATCAAAGAAGCTGGTCTTCTCAAATATATCTGACAGCTGTGCTGTCTTAGTATATATTTTTTCCCTTTTGGTTTTGTTTTATATTTTATTCAGATTAATTAACAATTCTTTTTATTAGAATTTTTTTATTTGATCAGAATTTTATTCTGATTTTTATCAATTTTTTTTTTTTAAATCAAATTTAATATGTATCTCTTTTAAAGATAAAATTTATAATATATTAAACAAGATTTTAAATAACGTTAAAAGATCACACTTAGCATTCGGCGTCGGTGACCCTGGTAGTTCTGACGCCAGAAAACCTACAATCAATCAATCAATCAATCCACCAAACTAGTCTGTAAAAAGATAAATAACCCACCAATCTCGCCGAAAGCTAAAGTTCAGAAACAAAACACTAATATTCCACTGTCTCCCATAGTAACAATAGTACCTCTAGGAACCGAATCACAAAATTCAGATGAAATGGAAAACCAAAATACAGGTCACTACAGTGAAAACGAAGAAATTCAACCATCACCAATTATAGGCGCCACAGGAAAAAACAAGGAAAAACAACAAACTGAGAAACATGAACATACATGTGGCTGTCAGTAAATGGCTTTATAGCAATGTGCCACAAAAATAAGACTATAACTAAAGACAGCCTAACCAACACCATAAGAAATTTCATGAGGAATAGGAGTAAGGAAAAAACAAACATCAAATCTCATGAAGAAGGTTGTATGTGTATTGAACACTTAGAATATTACAAAGAGAAAACACATCAGTGTTGTAGATAATATTCTAAAGAAAATCAAAATGGAAAAATCAAATCAAGATAGTAAAAAAGTAACAGTTAGCGAAAGTAAGATTCAAACTACAACAAAAAATGAATCAAGACCTACAAAAATACAAATTAACTTATAAAAAATTTTAAGAAATATCAGCTTTAATAATCTAGGGTAATTGACACTTATATTACACCATTCAATCGTTATATAATTCAATGGAATATAAATGGCTTATTAACGAGAATGCACTTAGGGGAAGTCCAACGACTTATTAGGAACATGAACCAATGATTATATGTATACAACACACAGGAAAACGTGTTCCAAAAATAGGTAAATATCTATTAGCTACAACATCACAGGAAAATGAAAATAATTTAGGAACAGCAATATATGTCCATAATTAAAATTATACGACAAATTAGATATAGATTACACTGAATTGCAAATTTCAGCAATAACAGTGAAAATAGAAAATAATGTGTGATATAATTAACTTATACAATCAGCCTAATAAAAAGTATGATTTAAACAAATTACAGAAAATAATAAAAGAGTTTAAGAATCCAATATTAATTGTAGGAGATTTCAATGCGCATAACTCAATATGGGACTAAACAACATTACTCCAGATAAAGATGGAGCAAAAATAGAAAACTTAATGAACGATAATAATCTTTGTTGTCTGAATGACGATTCGAAGTAAATACATATTATTCCAGAACCCATGGAACATTTTCCACAGTAGATGTCACCCTTTGTTCAACAAATTATAGTTGACAGACTAGATGGAATATATGTGATGACTCCTACTCAAGTGACCATTTTTCCCATAATAATATCCTTATTAAATAATGAACCAAAACCATATTCTCCACATTACAACATGCAAAAGGCAGATTGGGACATTTTTTACTTTCATACCGATAAAATACCGCCCTATGATTATTTGAGAAATCACAATGAGACGAACGATTTCATTGTGTCCTTCATTAAAAAGGCAGCAGACAAAGCTATTCTCATTCAAAACCCCATAATAAAAAACTTAAAGTCCCCTGGTGGTCAGATGATCTACTGAATTAGTACGAGAAAAACTCTCTAGCAAGAAGGTTAGATACTCTAAACAGAAGATTCAATAAAGTTAATAAATCAAAACCATTCACAGAAGAAAATATATTAAAAATGACAATTTACTATTAGAAAATAGATGTATTAAAACCATTTATAATAAAATAAAATATCAGCCAAATTTAGAAAAGAAGTAATAAAAGGTAAAATAATATCTTGGAGGTCCTATGTGTCGGAAATAACAAGCGAAACATCCATTCAAAAAGTATGGGAAAAATTCAGAAAAATAAAACGGAACAAACATTAGACCACCCAGACAAGCTATATTAGATAATGGAAATAAAATTTTAGATCCCTTCGAAATAAGTAACATACTTGGGGGCAAGGTTTTGCCAAAATAAGTAGTGACGAAAATCTAGACAAACATTTTAAAAAAAGTAAAGAACAAAAAGCAGAGTCTATTATACTAATTTTGAGACAAAGGAAGATATATATAATAAAAAGTTCAATATGGAAGAGTTAGAATATGCTCTCTTGAACAGTAATAAATCTGCCCCTGGAGGAGATGATGTTTGCTTTGAGATGATTGCCACCTAGCACCTTTGGCAAAATCATACTTATTAAAATTTTACAATCATTTATGGCTCCAGAACTTGTTTCCAGACAAATGGCGAAATGCAATAATAATTCCTATACCCAAACCAGGAAAAGATGCTAGTAATGTGAATAATTATAGACCTATCTCATTAACAAGTTGTATATGCAAGTTATTGGAGAAAATGGTAAAATACACGACTTACATGGCACATTCGTGAAAATAAAATTTTAAGTCCTACACAATTTGGTTCACAACGTAATAGGTCTACATTAGATTCTCTGTGTAGTTTGGAAGACCATATACGTAGAGGATTTGAAAGAAAACAAATTACAATAGCTGTCTTTTTTGACATTCAAAAGGCATACGACACTACATGGAGGTATGCAATATTAAAATCTTTACATAATAATAACATCCGCGGCCATCTTCCTAAATTTTATTAAAAACTTTATGACTGACCGCACTTTTCAGGTGAGAATAGATAATGTTTTTTCCAAAATATTTTCCACTTGAAAATGGAGTACCACAAGGTAGCGTCCTTAGTGGTACTTTGTTCACATTGGCAATTAACAACATCAGTAACATGCTACCGGTTGGAATTAAGAGTAATTTGTATATGGATGATTTTGCAATATATTACACAGCATCACGCATAAAACATGCAGGAATAGAATGATTAATAAAAACTATAATAAAAATAGATGAGTGGGCCTCATCAGTAGGATTTAGATTTTCCATAGAAAAACCCAAGCGGTCATTTTTTATAAAAGTAAAATTTGGAAAAAAGGTGAAGAAGCAGAATTAAAAATGAGAAACCATAATATACCAATTAGCCAAACTGCAAAATTTTAGGTTTGATATTTGATGCACACCTCAACTGGAAAGCCCATATAACTTACATAAAATCGAAATGCAAAAGAGCATTAAACCTAATTAAAAAACTCTCTCAAACAAATTGGGGAGCTGATAGTCATACTCTTACTATACTTTATAAAGCAACAGTGCTATCAATTATTGATTATGGAAGTGAAATATATGGGTCAGCTTCAGAAGCAGCACTGAAAATATTAGACCCAATTCACAACGAAGGCCTAAGAATATGCACAGGAGCATTTAGATCCTCACCAGTCTCCTCTGTACAAGTTGAATGTGGCGAACTGCCACTATCCCTCCATGAAAAGTGCATTAAGAATCAAAGCAAGTGATTCACCAACTAAAAGTCTATTTGAGTTAAGGGATGTCTTTATAAACAATCATTCACCACCTTTCCCAATTAGAGCTAATAGACTGTTAGTCATTAAATATAAATATACAAGTACCTCCAATAGTAAAGTTACCACCCATTGGACTATGATTAAAGTAAAGACTTGCACTCACTTGAAATATTTATCAAAAAGTTCCGTATATACCCCAGAACACCATAAACAAAAAACCATAGAAACATATAAGACAAAAAAGTTCACATTATGCAATATATACCGACGGGTCCAAATCGCAACATGGCGTAGGATATGCAGCTATATCGCAGAACAAAACATATCAATTTTCTTACCCAATCATGCCTCAGTCTTCACAGCTGAGTTGTGTGCAATTAAAGTAGCTATCAAAATTATAAAGCAAACTTCAATTAATAATTTTGTGATTTTTAGTGACTCGAGAAGTGCCATAGAAGCTCTTAAGAATTACAATCCAAAAAATAATATTGTACAGCAAATTCAATTTGAACTCCACAAATTATATAAAAAATGGCAAAAAATATTGAAATATGTTGGATCCCTGCTCACGTGGGGATAAGAGGAAATGAAGAGGCTGATAAAAGCAGCTAAAGAAGCAGTCCAAATGATAAAAGCAAACGTAAACATCCCCACCAGTGATTATATAAGATATATAAAAACAATAATTGTAAATAAATGGCAAAACGTATGGGCTGAAGAGCCTGAAAATAATAAATTAAAACAAATAAAACAGGATGTTAACAAATGGAGTTCAGCATATCAAAGAGAGAGACATGCTCAAGTAATCCTGACACGCCTCCGTATAGGCCACACTCGTCTGACACACGGGCACTTGATGAGCAACCCACGCGACCCTGCTCCAGAGTGTTCAGAGTGCAAGGAGTTGGTAACAGTCAGACATGTCTTGTGCGAGTGTCCAAAGTATGACCAGCAGAGGACTGTCAACTTTTAGAAATAAAACAATAAAAGAAATTTTGACAATCTTTTACATTTTCAGTAGTTCCAATTTTGACTTTTCTGAGGAACTGCAATTTAATTGATAAAATATAAGTTTTTTTTAGTGAATTTTAAAACAAAATTTCAAAAATTTAAAACTTAATTCCGAATTTTAATATACCGTTTTAGTATGTATGTAAGGGAACATGAGTAAATGTATTTATTGTGTGTGTTTCTAGTATGAAAGCGTTTGCCTTTGTGCATTTTTTTTTTTATTTATCCTGAATGACCAATTTGGTCCCAGTTCTGGCCTAAGGGCTAGACCTGGCATTTTATCTAATCCTTCGGGCCAGCCCTAGGAGAGCTGAAAATCAGCTCAGTGGTCTGGTAAAACTACTTTTATAATAATAATAATAATACTCTTCCTTCTTGGGAGGGGTTTTCTTCTCTTCCCGATGCTTCGTCTCCTGCTGCTGTCACGCCCCATACTAGTGTTGTGCCTTTGTCCCCTTCCTTTTCTTCCATCGATTTGTTGTTGGAAATATCGGGAGGCCCTCAGGCTGATTTATGTATTGTCACCCCGTCGTCTTCGGGAGTTAATTTGATTCCTGAGAGGGAAGAGGCTTTTATTTTGGAGTTGGAGGCATCCAAAATGGCGGCGCTTTGGGGGACGCTTGGGTTACGGGGTCCACCATCCTTGGAGGGTTTGCTGACACACTTCATGGATGCTTGCTACCCCCTCTCATGCTGTCCAGCATTGCCGTAAGGATCTTATGGCGCCTGTCAAGAGATCCTGATCCCAACTCCTTGACGAGGTGGGGGGCTAGGGATCCACTGCAGAGGGGAGTTCCTGCCCTTACGCCATACACTGTCCTGCTGTGGATACAACTGAACATTGGGACCTTTTAACTCCTTTACTCCTCCTCCTTATAAATTTTCCACTTTCCCTTCTTCTTCTTTCGTTGACGACCTGGCATGGTATTGGACTATTGAATTGACGCTCTTTTAACCTGATGGAGGGTGGAGTTGGACGGCATTGCCACTCCACCCGTAAAATTCAAGTACCTGACGTGTTCGAGCGAGGGGAAAGTCTTATGTCAAACTTGGTCCCTAGTACTGGGTCGGATCTCGACGGACTGACGACGCCTTAAGTGCTGGGGATCAGGTGTATAACCAGGAAGTAACCTCTAGGGGTGGCCCATTAATGTGGGACATTTTCCCACACCACTCCCTTGTTGGGCTCCAAGGTGGGTGGAGGACTACTGGCTGAAAAACCTCACTCTCGTATGTATGTATGAACTTATTAGGCCCTAATGTTGATGACCCTAGCACGGAATTAGACTTGGCTACAGGATTCGCTCAAGAAAATAAGCCCAACATAACAACGATGGCACCATATGAGCCATTAACAAGAAATAAAAAAAGAAAAAATGTACAAACCCGACCCAACATTAGTACATTTTGACCATATTTTTGGGACAGATAATTGGTCAAGATTTCTTGTTCTCAAAACAGAGAGGAAAATTTCCTCCTATGTTTTAGAGAACAAATTATTAAGCTTATACCCAACAAGAGAAATGAGTTTCAGAGCACTGAAATTTAATGAATGGCTGATTGAAGCCACAACAAAAGCTCAGTCTGAAACATTTCAGAACATTAAAGAAATTAAAGGGATAAATGTGACTGTGAAAAGCCATGACATGCTCAACTATATCCAAGGTACAGTTGTACTACCCCAAATTGAAAATGAGGAAGAATTACCAGAAAAGAATATTATATTAGAATCCCTAAAATTAAGATATGACAATATTCACGATCTGGAGTTATATCAAATTCCCAAGTAAAAAAAACAAGAAGTCTCCATCAAAATAGCAAAAATCAAATTCACAGGCCAAAATTTACCAGCAAAGATTAAAATACTTGGTCAAAACAGAGAAGTACGCCCTCACGTACCGAAACCACTGCAATGTAAAAAATGTTGTAAATTTGGTCACACATTCAAGAAATGCCAAAATAACGAAATATGTGCAATGTGTGGTCAGAAGACCATAGAACTGAGTGGAATTGCCCAAATATTAAATGTGCTAACTGTGGACTTGCTCACCATGCTCCAAAGTCAAAAGAATGCCCATTCTATATGTACAATACAGAATTAAAGCTTCTGATGAGTAGAACTGGAATGGCAGCAAGAGAGGCTAAGCTTGAGTTAAAAGTTAGAGGGATACTTGACCAAGCAGAAATCCATCATATAAAATTATGTTAAAAAATAAGGTTCCCCAAATATCTGAATCTTGTTTAGAAAGTAGGAATCTAATACCTGAAACCACAATAAAAAACAAATATGCTGCTCTATCATCCTTAGATGATCATGATGCCAATACTTCATGTATAGAGACAGCACCTTCCAATGCAGAAATTGCTGATGATTTCCCACCAGATCAGAGAGCAAGGGGAAAAAGGCGAGACCCTGGAAATGGGACCCCTCCGAAATCAAAAAACTTGACAACAAAGAGGGGGACTCCCGTCCTCTAAAAAATAATAGGGATAGTATTGAAGTAGAAGCTGAAACATTAACCACCTCACAAACTAACGATTTCTCGGAAAATAACAACATTGTCCATATAACTCCATCACCCATAATAGGACAAAGAGGAAAATCCTTAACTCATCCTCAACCCCAAGCAAGTAGCAGTATTCATCAACAAGCTGCTTCTGTTGAAATAGACTCCTCTCCCAGTTCAGTAAAAACAAACGAAGACACTCCCAATCACTCAAAATATAAATGCCTTATCCATCATGATAAATTATGTGGATGTAATGAATGTTTCATTGTTCAGTTGAATACAATGAAACTTCCATCAACAAGCAGCCTCACTAATATGATTAATAATTTTATCAAATTCAAAACTAAAAACCAACAGGAAAATTTAGAAAAACACTCCGAAGATTGCATGTGTATAGACCTATCTGATTTTAAAACTCGCTCATCGAGTGCTAGAGGCATAGAACATTTATTGGAAAAAATAAAACAAAAAACAAAGTCCCAAGGAGCAATTACAAAGAGACTTAAACATAAAGTCAGATATTAAGAAACCTGCAGCTTTACATGAGTATGCAACCACAAAAGTAAGAGGAAGTAATGTTCTGCTTGACAGAGGGCCTTCCCCCACAATAACATTCAACGCTTATATTATTCAGTGGAACGTAAATGGTTTAAAAACACGATTACAAATAGGAGAAATTCAAGATTATTAAAACAATATGAACCAATAGCAATATGCTTGCAACATACAATGAAAATGTCTCGAGAATAGGCAATTATACATTAGCAATCACATTCAGTTCCTGATATGAATACATTAGGAACAGCAATTTACGTCAATAACCGAATTACTTATGAAAAATATATTAACTAATAGTTCTGAATTCCAACTATCTGGAATTAAACTTTATCATTAACAACTCTACTTTTAATTTGTATAATATTTACAACCAACCTTCATGTAATTATGATTTACAAAATCTACCTCAAGTATTACCGAATATACGTGATGATTTTATAATGGTTGGAGATTTTAATGCCCACAGCCCATTATGGGATTCCTTTTGTAATGAAACAGATTCACATGGTAACAAAATTGAGCATATGATTGACAATCATAATCTTGCATTTTAAAATGATGGAGATATTAGCACTTACTTTTCAAAATCCCATGGAAGTTTTTCATCCATAGACTTAAGTATTTAGCTCACCTAATATAGTGGACAAATTTGATTGGAATGTTTTAGATGATCCATATACCAGTGATCATTTTCCAATTTTAATATCCTGTTTGGGACATACCCCAACACCAACTGTCCCACGATATAATGTAGATAAGGCAGACTGGGACCAGTATAAAATTTAAAAAACCAGCCAGATTTTTTTTTCCCCATTTTTTTTTCCCAATTTACAGCAGTACAAAGTCATGATGAGACGGTAGATTTCTTCACAAACTTTGTAATTACAGCTGCTGACGAATCTATTCCTAAGTCAAGCTACTAATCCCAAGAAACACTCAGTACCCTGGTGGTCGACACACTATCCCACCTGATACAAGAAAAACATATTATAGGTAGAAGATTAGAAACCCTGCATAATAGATTTAATGCCATAAGTAAAAGACTCTAAATTTGAGAGCACTGCCACAAGAAACTAGTAGACATTACCATAGAAATCAGTCTACTAAAACCTCATTACAATCGGATCTCGGCAAGATTCAGAAGGGAAGCCATTAGAGGAAAAAATAATGTCATGGCAAAAATATGTATCTAGATATCTGATACAACCTCAATAAGTAAAGTCTGGGAAAAATTTAGGAAAATTAACGGATCTCATATTAGATCTCAGAGACATGCACTAATACATAATGGACCAACCAGTACATGATAGTACTGCAATTTCGAATATTTTAGGGCGTAACATCCAAGCAATAAGTAGTATAAGCAATATAGATGATCACTTTCGAACCATTAAAGCCCGTGAAGAAGCTGTCCCATTGAATTTTGAAACATTAGAGGATATATATTATAACCAGATTTTTACAGAAGAGGAATTTGAATATGCTTTATCTAATTGTAACTCTTCTGCTCCAGGCCAAGACAACGTAAATTTTGAGATGATAAAAAACCTGGCTCTGTTAGCAAAAACATACTTATTGAAGCTTTATAATCATTTATGGGGTAAATCACCTGTTCCCAAAAGCATGGGAAACATTGCTATATCATAACCAGTCGTTTCAAACCAGGGAAAGATCCAAGCAATCCAAATAACTATAGACCTATATCCCTGACAAGTTGCTTGTGCAAATTGCTAGAAAAAATGGTAAATTATAGACTAAATTGGGTGCCTACGTAAGAATAAGACTCTGTCTTCAATACTCAATTTGGCTCACAGTCTGAAAGATCTACTTGAGATTCACTTTCCCATCTAGAAAATTATATACGGAGAGGGTTTGAACGTAAGCAAATTACAGTTGCCATATTCTTTGATATCCAAAAAGCATATGATACGACCTGGAGATACTCAATTTTAAAGTCCTTACACGAAAAATGGTTTTAGAGGGCACTTACCAATTTTTTGTTTTTATCGAGAATTTTATCCATGAAAGAACTTTTCAAACACGAATAAATAATGTATATTCTGACTCCTTCAATTTAGATTTTGGAGTCCCTCAAGGGAGTGTTTTGAGTGGAACACTTTTTGCTCTAGCTTATTAATAACATCGTAAAGCAGTTACCACAGGGATTACAAAATAGCTTGTACGTAGATGATTTGCTATATATTATTCCTCAAGCAGTCTCGGGGGGGGTTCATCTACAAAGAATTCTTAATAAAGCTATCAAAAACATCCACAACTGGACTTTGTCAGTAGGCTTTAAGCTCTCTATAGAGAAAACCCAAGCAATTATGTTCTACAAAAATAGTAGATGGAAACAGAATCAAGACATAGATCTTAAATTAGGTGATAGCCTCATTCAGTTTAGTAATACTGTAAAATTTTTAGGCTTGGTGTTTGACACTCATCTTAACTGGAAAGCACACATAGCCTTTGTAAAAAATAAATGTAATAGTGCTTTAAATTTGATAAGAAAATTGTCTCATACTACTTGGGGAGCTAAGAGACAAACATTGCTTATGATATATAAAGCACTAGTTTTATCCAAAATAGATTATGGAAGTCCAATTTACGGGTCAGCATCACAAAATACCTTGAAGTCCTTAGACTCTATCCACACTCGAGGCTTGAGACTTTGTAGTGGAGCCTTTAAATCTTCTCCAAACACTTCAGTATGTAGTGAAAGTGGCGAACCCCCATTATCCTTACATCGTGACCTTGTAACAATGAGAAGTGCTTTAAAGATAACGTCCACTGATTCCCCCACAAAAAAACTATTTGCCATGCGAGATATATTTATAGTAATCACGAACCACCTTTTCCAATAAGAGCTAATAGGTTATTGGAATCTATTGGTGTTAGAGTAAATATACTCCCACCCTCAAATTCTCCACCTCCATGGCTGATGAAGAAAACATCAAAGTATGTTGTTCTAACCTTTATCATCTGTCAAAAAAGCAAGATTATACTTCAGATCGCTATAAACAGTATACATTAGAACACATTCGAAGTAAAGGCCCACATAAAGCAATATACACTGATGGATCCAAATCTTCAGTAGGAGTTGGTTGTGCTGCAGTGTCATCATGCAAAATAAGTCAGAATTCATTGCCAATTGAAGCAACTGTCTTTACTGCTGAGTTAACAGCAATTATATTGGCAATCAATCAAATAAAATGTCGAATAATAAATGGAATACAATAAATTTGTAATATTCTGACTCAAGAAGCGCAATTGAATCTCTCAAGAGTTATTCACATAAGAACCCTTTAGTAAAGGAAATTAAACAAATCATCAATAAATTATATTCACGTGGGGTTAACATTGAAATATGCTGGATTCCTGCCCATGTTGGAATCCAAGGTAATGAAAAGGCAGATGAAAAGGCCAAAAGTCTGGGGTAAATCACCAATTTTGACAATAAGGTTGCTGCTACAGATTATATAAACTCAGTGAAGCAGTGCATAAAAACAAAATGGCAAAAATCTGTGGGATAGTGAAGCAAACACCAATAAATTAAAGTGCATCAAACAGAAAGTAGACTTGTGGAATACATCAGTACAAAATGAAAAACGAGCTGAAGTAATATTAACAAGATTACGAATAGGCCACACAAGACTAACTCACGAGTATTTAATGATAACTCCACAAGGGAACATCCCTCATTGCAATGTGTGCAATACAATTTTAACAGTCAAGCATATTTTATGTGAATGCCTAATTTTTAATAGAGAAAGAAATTTATATTTAGGCAATAAATCATTATCAGAAATACTATCAGAATCAGATAATTTTTCTTTATATAGAGTATTAATATTTTTAAAAAAGACTAATTTGATTGATAAGATTTAACATATACCATTTTAAATAGATGACTTTTGTCATTTTTATCTATTTCAGTCTTTTATAAGTTCAATTCATATTTTTAATTCCAACCTCATATATCACTTAACAATCCCTCATTTATCATTAATTTATTATAATTCATTAACTTCATTCCATACCATTCCATGTTTTAGGACATAACATTGTATGAGCGTATTTTTTAAATAAATTTCCTCCCGAATTATTTCGGGCCAGCACTGTAAGAGTCTGGTTAGACTCATTGGGCTGGTAAATCTTAACTTTATAATAATAAACCTGTCAAGAGGTTGAAGGTTGTAAGTGTGGAGTTGGTGCAGCAGGAGTGTTTACCTGTCACTCTCCATGGTTCTTCCAGGAGTTCGACTCCGAGGGATTATCATTCTATCAGCTCATCAGTGGCTGGTTCTTCTGGGAGTTTTCTTTTCCCTGGAGAAGCTGGTCCCTCATGGGAGTCTTCATCTTCAGTCTATACAATGGAGACTGGGGGAATTCTGATCTCTGGCGGGAGAGTCACGCCTGTTAAAGGTTCCTCTGTCTCTGGAAGTAGGAGAAGACCTTTGTTGGTGGTTGGAGGACCGAAATCTGTTGAAGGGTGTCCCTCTGCGTTCTCTCCCACCGGACTTCCTTCTGTTTTCAAATGCCTCCCTTGCAGGTTGGGGGCCGCTTTTATGCGGCCTCATTGCCTCAGGCATTTGGAGGACAACCAGCAGCATATCAACATCTTGGAGTTGAAGGCACCCTTCCTGGGTCTGAAGGAGTTTCGGGAGAAAGTAGAGGGTCATTCTGTCATTCTCATATCTGACAACACCACTGTGGTCACGTATGTGAACACCCTCTTAAGTTGAGACTGGACTGCCTTGACGGAGTTACGCGTTTCCAACCTATGGTTGAAACTGCGTAGCGGGCAAGAGGGCTTTCGAACTGGGAGAATTATCTCCTAGTTTGAATCTAAATGTCTCAATTTCTCTCTTACTTGATCATCTTCCAATCTCTTACTTTCTCTCGCTCAGTTGCTCCCCCTAGCTGTCCTCCTCTTCACTAAAACCCTCGTGCAAGTTAGGTAGGAGCTGGGCCTCTGAACTTAGGCTTTACCTTGATCCAAATGGCAGGGACTATAGTGGTTTGGTCCGCCGCTCGAATATGTTTGGACCCTGAGGATATTGATGTGATTCCACATCAATATTTATTGGGGCTGGACTACATGTGGGGACTTGCCTACGGAATCCGGGGAGGTATAGTCTCCACGGTAGGACTCTCGGCAATTTATCCGGATTGCCCTCTAAAATAACATGAGTGGGGATGATTGCATACTAGCTATGCCCTCAGTCCTATCAAGCGGGTTTTGCTTACACTTGAACCAATCATGTTATGATAGAGCCATCCCTTTGGGGTAGGGTAGGGAGTGGACATTTGGGAGTTGGTCTCTGCTGTGTGTCTTTGGTGAGGGGGAAGTCTTTGAGAGGAGACCCAGTTTTTCCCATGACTTGCAGTTGGTTTCTCTGTAATTTCAAAAAAATTGGAATTGACTATGGAACTCAGTCCCCCGGAAAATGTGACACCATGACACTAAATTCCCATTTGACCCTGGAAACGAACAAGGACACCCCTTTGGACAATTCAACCCAAAATATAGCAACTATGGAGCCTTTTACTAGGCCAAAAAGATTTGTCAAAAGAAAATTCCAGCCTAGCCCTTCGCTAGCTTTATTTGAATCACTTTTTGGAAAAGACAGTTGGACAAGATTTTTGACAATAGAAAGTGAAAAGAAAATTTCAAATTTAAAGTTATAAAATTATTTACTGACCAGATATTCAACAGAAAACATGAAATTTCGTCAAACACAAACAAATACATGGATAGTGGAAACCACTACTAAAGCCCAATCAGAAAATTACTTACAAATTACGAACATAGATAACGCACAAATAAAAGTCACCAAGCATAATTAACTTAATAGTATTTGTGGTACAATAATCCTGCCAAATAATGACGACGAATTAATAGATAAGAATATGTTGATGGACTCGCTTAAGAAAAGATACAAAAATATTGAAGAATGTGACATCTATGATATCCCAAGTAGGAAAAATTCCAAAATAAATATACAAATAGCTAAATTGAAATTTGAAGGAAATGAACTCCCTTTAACTATTAAAGTATTAGGGCAGACGAGAGAGTTAAGACCATATATCCCCAAACCACTACAATGCAAATCATGTAGTAAATATGGCCATTCAAATAAAATTTGTAGAGAAGTTCCAAGATGTGCATGTTGTGGATCATACAACCACACAACAAAATGGGACTGTGAAAACCCAATTTGCATAAATTGTGGTCAGAATCACCACTCAAGATCAAAGGAATGCACATATTACTTATATAACACTGAATTAAAAATCTTACAAGAAAGAAGTGGAATGTCAATAAGAGAAGCTAAGATAGAACTTAAAGTAAGAGGTTTACAAGATCCAGCAAGGAAAAACATAAAATGAGGTAGTAAATAAAGAAGCGCAAAACCAAATTCCTACAAAATTGCACAGTGTAAATCAAACTGAAAATACTCATAATATAAAGGCCCAAAATTCAAGCTCGGAAGCTACAGAACATATAAGCAACACAAATTTATATAATATATTACCAACACCAGAAATGCAAGAAGACATGATGAATTTGGAGGACAAGCAACATACAAGAGCTAAGTCAAAAGACAAAAAAAAGACTACTTGAAACAACCCCACCCAAATCCAAAAAACAAATTAAACAATCAGTAAGACCCAAAATCTATATGGAAAAAAATGAATACCGAGAAGACAAAGTCAACGAAAATTGCTTGCAAACAAAAAATGAAAAAAGAGAAACCCAAATAAAAGAGAAAGTTAAAACATCAGATAAAATTGAAGAAAGTATTGAAATAGAAATAGAACGGTAGTAAATAAAGAAGCGCAAAACCAAATTCCTACAAAATTGCACAGTGTAAATCAAACTGAAAATACTCATAATATAAAGGCCCAAAATTCAAGCTCGGAAGCTACAGAACATATAAGCAACACAAATTTATATAATATATTACCAACACCAGAAATGCAAGAAGACATGATGAATTTGGAGGACAAGCAACATACAAGAGCTAAGTCAAAAGACAAAAAAAGACTACTTGAAACAACCCCACCCAAATCCAAAAAACAAATTAAACAATCAGTAAGACCCAAAATTATATATGGAAGAAAATGAATACGAGAAGACAAAGTCAACGTAAATTGCTTGCAAACAAAAAATGAAAAAGAGAAACCCAAATAAAAGAGAAAGTTAAAACATCAGATAAAATTGAAGAAAGTATTGAAATAGAAATAGAACCCAAGATCAAAAGCCATTTAAATGCACCTCTAATTAAAAGAACATCTGAGACTCTTCAGCCAATAAAGAAAACAATAGCAGAAATACATCACCTACCAAAAGAAGAACAAAGTACAGTAAAATTATACAACTTCAATAAAATTCAAAGTTCAGGAAAACAAATAAAGATATTAAAACAAAACCCCAAAACCTTTTAAAATGTCTATTTTTACAGTGGAATATTAGAGGATACGTATAAATAATGAAAACTTAAAATCATTAATTAGAGAATGTAATGCAAATATCATTTGCTTACAGGAAACTAAAATAGGGTAACAATGTTCTCAATCCTGGCATAAATTAATAAGTGTGGAATCAACACAAATTTTAAATGACAACAGCCAAGGCGGGAACTGCAATCATCAAAAACGCATTCTTCAATCAAATGCCAACATGTTAGGATTAACTCAGTAATACAGGCATGTGCAGTTCAAGTATTCCTGGAAAAAAAAATAACTATGCTCAATATTACATGGAAACCTGTCTTAGAAAGTCGCTTAATAGATCATCTTGGAAATAATAGACCATTACAAGTGGAAGATTTAGAAAATATAATAAGAACAATTGCCTTAACCTTAACTTTTATTAGTAGGTGACTTCAACGCCAAAACATCCCATGTGGGGAAGTACATCATCTGACAGGAGAGGAAACACTGTCCTAGATTTTATAGATAACAAAAATTTGATTATTTTAAATGATGGTTCTCCAACAACATTTGATGTTTACCATAATGCCACATCTGCAATAGACATCACTTTATGTTCCCCATAAATTGCCACAGATGTCAGTTGTAAAGTAAATAATAATTTATTTGGGAGTGACCACTGGCCAATACAAATTGAGCTAAAATATAATACTAATATAACCTTTATACCAAAGAGGAAAATGGAGGAAGCAAATTGGAATTTATATAAAGAGAAAAACGGTGATAACAAAAAACTATTTGACTTTACAAACCACATAGATGCTTATGGAACATCTAGTAAAAACAATAGATGATAAAGCAAATAAAACTATTCCAGTTACCTCAGGCAATCCGACTAGACCACTGGTACCCTGGTGGAATGAGGAATGTAAAGCAGCAAGGAAGATAACGAGAACATGCTTTAGAAGATATCTGAGACATAAATGTGATGCCAATAGAATTGCATATTTGAGAGCTAAAGCAAAGCAGAAAAGAATATTCAAGATAGCCAAAAGAAATTCATGGAAAAACTAAATTAATAATATAAATTCTAAACTCAAGACAAAGAAATCTGGAAGAAAATAAAAAAAATAAACTGCAGGGTAAGATATCGGCCGGGCCAGAACCATTACCTACATTAAAAGTAGAAAACAACTATATTTCAAAACCCCACTAGTAGCAAATGAATTGGGTAAATGCTTCGCCAAAACATCTAGTATCTCGAAAACTATACAAAAATCCAATTAAAAAAATCAAAAATTATGTCCCCCAATACCAATAAACTCTAATAATCAGGAAATCTATAATCTTCCTTTCACCATGGGAAGAACTGGAAAATGTCCTGAATTGCAAGTCCAACAGCTCCAGGGGAAGCACAACATAGACATGAGATGATAAAAAAATCTACCAGATGAAAGCAAAACCTTATTAGAAATTTTAAATGAACTATGGCCACTCTCACAGCATACCTAAAACCTGGAAAAAGAATCTTTAATCATACCAGGCTTAAAACCAGGAAAAGACCCAGAGTCACCAAGCAGCTATAGGCCAATAGCCCTTACTAGTTGTCTAAGTAAGATATTTGAAAAAATGGTGAATAACAGATTAATATGGGTATTAGAAAATAAACAGCTATTGTCAAACAGAAGTTTGGATTCAGGAAAAATAAAAGTACCATAGATCCCCTCTTAATGATTACAAGAGAGATACAAAATGCAATGGTTGGTAAAAAAAACACATAGGAGTATTTTTTGAGTTAGAGAAGGCATATGATACCACCTGGAGGGGAGGGATTTTAAAAAAATTGATAGAATCGGGAATAGGAGGCAATTTATATGAATATATTAGGGAATCCTATCTGAAAGATATATAAAAGTCAAAGTGGGGGCGAGAAACTCTGAATCATTTATCCAGGAGGAAGGGAATTCCCCAAGGCAGTGTATTAAGCGTGGCATTGTTTCCTATAGCAATAAATGAGATAATTGAAATTATCCCACCAGGAGTCCAAGGATCCCTTTTTGTAGATGACTTCGTCATATATAGTAGTGGTGAAAAAGCGCTGGACATAACCAACAGATTGCAAGCAGCCATAAATAGGCTAAAAAAATGGGCCGATAACAAGGGTTTTAAATTTTCACCGCAAAAAATAAAGCGGTCAGATTTACAAGATCAAGAAAACAGGAATTAATTCCTACTTTATTCATAAATAATGATATAATTGAATATGATGATCAGATAAAATTCCTTGGTGTAATACTTGATAAAAAATTACTATAAAGAACATAGAACAACTGGCGACAAAAGTAAGAAAATCCTTAAATATAATAAAAGAAGTAATTGCGCATAAGACTGGGGTGCTGATAGAACCCCTCTAATAAAAGTATATAAGGCTATTTGTCTAAGTAAACTTGATTATGCATGTCAAGTATATAGTAGTGCTTCTAAAACCCTATTAACAAAACTGGATGTCATACATAACATGATTATTAGACTATGCACTGGAGCCTACAGAACTTCCCCCGTGGAAAGTCTGTATGTAGAAGCAGGAATAGATCCCCTGAAAGTACGAAGAGAAGAAATGGGATTAAAATATATAGCTAAAATAAATAACCTTAATGATAATCCAAACACCAAATATATGAAGAACATAACAAATAATTATGACAATAAACCAAGAGCCTCTAAACCATTGGAGAATAGATTAAAACCTTGATATAGAACATCTAAAATTAGGAACAAGTAGCGTATCAAAAAAACAACCACTCCTAAAAATACCTCCGTGGAGACATGCTAAAATAGAAATCTGTGAAAAATCATTTAATAAGAAGGTAACCGATGCACAATAAAGAGTGAATTCTGTTTCACAAGGAAAAACATAAAGATGTGAATTTCTGTTTCACCAGGAAAAACATACGGTTTAGTATTTATACAGATGGTTCCAAGTTGAAGGAGGTGTAGGCTATGTTGTTGTAACAAGAAATATAAAAATAAGGGAAAAAAATCCCAAAATATGCTAGATATTCACTGCAGAGATAAATGCTATATTAGAGGCTATAAAACATACCTTTATGGTGGGAAAGGCAAAGATACCTTTGAATATACACAGATTCTTACAGGTGCTTTAGAAGCGCTAAGACAATACACAGTTTGTCATCCCGTAATTGAAGAAATAAGGGAGTGGATAGATATAATAGTAAAACGGAAATCTATAAATAAAAATAAAAAAACTGTTGGGTCCCTTCCTTCCATGTGAGCATAAAAAGGGTAATGAAGAGGTGGATAAAGAAGCCAAAAAGGCAGTAAAAAAGGAGTCTATAAAAAAAATACAAATACCTTACAATGACATTAAAACAACAAACTAAATGAATAACTGTCAATCCAAAAATGGGAAAAAAAGAATGGCTAGAATTGAATCATAAATTAAAGCATATTAAACCATCTGTAAAACCTTGGAATAGACAACAATGTCAAAGAAGGGAAGATGTCATATTAACAAGATTAAGAATAGGACGTACATACTTGACACACAAATACTTGATGTTGCAAGGCGAGGAAAGACAGGCCCCTTACTGTGGACCATGTCGTACTCTGGTCACAGTCCGTCATCTGCTAACTGAATGCAATAAATTCGAAAGAAAA
>NC_061107.1:31118389-31140687 GCF_015104395.2 Macrobrachium nipponense | reverse complement strand
TGTTCGGTGCGGTTTTTACCGCACTGTAACAGAATTCTGTACGAGTCTACCGCTGCATAGCACTATATAATGCTCTCCTGCTTATGCAAAGCGCAGCCTTATTTAGGCAAGGAAGCAGGCTGATGAGGGATGGATGAGTTTTGCTGGGGACCATTTCCTCGCTGGAGAAAGCTTGTTTCCCTGAATAAACAGCAATTCAGACCTCTACAGTTTTTCCTCACGGAGAAATTGGAATAACATCAAAGATCTAGTAATAATTCTAATTTTCTCTCAACGCTTGAGGATCACCTCGGGTGATAGCGAGAGGGTGCCAGACATCCGAACAGAGGAACAGATGTCCTGGCACTTGTCTGAAAGAATTGGAAGCAATTTGGTCGGCTCTCCAGTTCCTCGAAGAGTGAGTTTTTGATCGAGTGGTCCAAATCATCTCGGATAATTTCTCGGCTCTCTCATAGCTCAAGAAGAGAGAGTTGGTTATGGGCTTGGGCATGGAACGTAACGATCCTCAAGAGGTTCGTTAAACTAGTGCACGTCCGTGCGGGTCTTCTCGATCGAAGGCAGCAACTTCTGACTTCTGAGTAATCCTCACTTAGAAGTATGTCGAAAGTTGAGGAGAAACTGAGGGCGTCCTTTTCGTTAAGTTTTTCTGTAATATTGAAGACGAAGGAGCTCCTCTTAAGTTGTTCCCTTATTCATGATCCTAGAGGATTAGCATTAGTCGCCACCATGTGGCCTTTAAGAGGTTGGATTCACAGAGGTCATGTAATTCAGAGAGAATTGTCCAAAGACCCTTCCCGAGAGAATCGGTGTAATCTAACATCATCACTTAGTGAAGTATCTAATATCTCTCCTCTCTGAGTCGGAAGGCGTTCAGACTATCAAGAAGCGATAAGATCTTCAAGATTAATGGCAGTCTCTTGGCCAAGGCAAAGCAGTGCTGCCTATTTTCAGTGTTCAATCGTAGGGGGCCGTTTCTGGAGATAGTGAAGGGAAAATGACTGTTCCTCCACCTCGACCTCTGTGAATTTCTTTATGGTTCTATCTTTCCGTCTGAAGTATGAGATAAGCTAGAAGTCCTAACTATTGTAGAATATGCAAATATGTTGTTGACGGCCTCTAGGCTGAGAGATTCGGTTCTGTCAAACAACAAAGCTTCACGATCTTTGAGGTCTGTGGAGATCTTGAAATTCTCTGGATCGAAGGTTCCGGCATGGAACTTAGACGTAGTCTGAGTTTCTGATGCCAAAAGCATTTCGAACCCATCCTTTCTGCGAACTTAATACACGTGACCAGAAAGGCTAACATTATAACCGCTCTAGCCACGGCAAAGAGGGTTAGTGAGGTTTTAGCCATCATCAGAGGTTTTGGCTTTAAAGGACATAATGCGGTCTGTCCTCTAAGCCTTCCGTTCTTGGTAAGAACGAAAACCTGTCTAACCTTGACCCGAAGGCTTGGAGACCAAGGGTATGGCACAAATTATTGGGC
Organism: Macrobrachium nipponense; assembly: GCF_015104395.2. NCBI lineage: Eukaryota > Metazoa > Arthropoda > Malacostraca > Decapoda > Palaemonidae > Macrobrachium > Macrobrachium nipponense. Next base: position 31,139,202 of record NC_061107.1, on the reverse strand, counting down.
AAGGGCATTAGAGAGTCCTGTGCCCTGTCGGGTCTCTCAAGTTTTATCTTGATAAAACTATAGAAAGTCGAGGTCAACGGACAATCTGCGGTGTTCCGTAAAAAGACCAGACTGCTTCATGTCCAAGAACACCCTGGCATTATAGTCAAGGAGTTCTTTTAAAAAGTCTCATTCATTATGTTTGCATAAAGATTTGAGATTTTTTCTTAATATGAATGCTCAAGAGGTGAGGGCGCGGCCTCTGAAGCATTTCAACAGAGCATGACACTCAGTAACATCCTGAGTGCCACGCTTTAGCGAAGCAACTCTGTGTTCGCTTCACACTCCCGACGGGATGTGAAGACGACATTTGAGATCTGTAAGTCGCTAGGACCATACATATCCGTAGATATATTATTGGGGGCAGGAAGCAACACGAATCCTATCCTATGAGAGGGATAGGTGTGCTTTTAACTTTGAAGGGTTGGTCGCTTGAGCGCATTCTTTTTCTTTAGCCAGAAGAATTATGGAACTAACTTTGATAGGTTAGGTCAGGTGGTGGTTTTAGCTTCGTTGCCCTCAGAAGTATGGTCATATGGTCTAGTCACATTGTGGTCACGCCCCCGTTGACAGATCATCTAGAGCGCACCAGCATTACAGGTCTCTACCTCGCTGGCAACTCTAGTAAAGCAGAAGCAGACTTTGGTGACAGTAATCACGAAGTCGGCTATGCTAACAGGTGAGGAACCAAGATGTATATCATCTACTTAATTTAGTTTCCTAAAAATCCTATTCTGTCTCTTCCCACCATCCAAAGGTGGGATTCAGCTATATACCGTATATACTCGAGTAACGTGCGATCTCGCATATCATGCGACCCCAAAATTTTCACCAATAAACATTGGTTTTGTCATGTATCATGCGAGTTCCTTTTCCGAGGTCAGTTCATAAGGTTGGTGGTTTAGCGTGCTAATGGCCGAGTCGTTCAGATGTGTGCTGCTGCTTGTGAAGTTACGGTAATTTTCTTACTAATCTCGAGAATTGAATAGAAGATCTCGAGATTAAAAAAGAATCCCAAGATTATGAAATAATTGTAAAAATAACACGCCTTGGAGTCCTAAATCATTCTCTCTCTCTCTCTCTCTCTCTCTCTCTCTCTCTCTCTCTCTCTCTCTCTCTCTCTCTCTCTCTCTCAGAAATAAATACTGTAATTTGAGTCTTTCACCAACGGGTATTAGTAAATGTGTAGACATTGTGTGCGTGTTTACAAAAATGTGCAGTACACACACATTCCGATGTTTCGGTTTTTTGGAGTTTTCAATTTCGGAAATGTGAGGTCAGATGGCATAATCAAACAAACATCACTACTGCAGCAAAAACATTTTTTCCTTTGTTTTTCATTATTGTTATTTATTAATTACAGTTTATTTAAATAAATATTAATATAATACTGTTACATGAATGTGAGATAATTAAGATCACCTATGATAAAATAATGGGACAATGAATATCATATGTTCACTAATAGCTATTATTTTCAAAACAAACATTCCGTAAAACGCAAAAAATATATGTACATAACAATCAAAATCTAATAATGTTTAGCAGTTCAACTTGTGAATTTCAACAATAAGAATGATTATATAATATATATCACCATATTGATCTTGCAGTTGAAGAGTCGTAAAATTTTGAGGATGGTCCGGGAAAAGGATTTGTACTTTGTGATTACGTATCGCTACAACACCATGTGGTATTTTCATACCACTATATTGATGACGCATCGCTACGACACACTGGTATTTTTCATACCACTATACATTAAAGTTAAAATGATCACATTATATTATTGTTTTCACGAAGAAATAATTATATTAAGAAAATAATAGAGTAATTTTTGCCGTCAGCAGTCAGAAAATCACAAACATGGTAACGTTCAAACCTAGTGTCATCCACAGCATATGTCTATAAATAGAACAGAAGCAGAGGGCAGTCATTGGATAACAGATCTCCATGGCTACCAACCAGCCAATCAGGTGTTAGTTATACTACTCTGTGAATTTCTTAGAATGAACGTTTACACGTAACACACAGGAAGCTAACGATGATGTGTGTGCTTTGCATACAGTACGTAGTTTTTGTTTTTATTAGTGTATTTTACTGATTACATGAGGAATACTCTCTCTCTCTCTCTCTCTCTCTCAGGAAAGATACCGTCAATTCAATTTATCAGTATCTTTTCTTGATAGACAGAGTAAATATTTAGGACTCCAAAGCTTGGCATATGTCAATTATTTTATTATCTTGGGATTTTTGGTTAATCTTGGGATTTTCCATGGTCAACTCTTGGATTAGTAAGAAAAATGCGATTATTTGAGTTACCAGTAGCAGCAGCTGCAGCGCACACCCAAATGAATCGGGTAAGCCTAGCACGCCAAACAATAGTATTTACAAAATGAGCGGAGCTCTCTGGCTGGGCTGTTTTGGTCCACCCACGTGTTTGATCGCATATCTACCAAATTTATAACAACACCAGAGATAAAACCGTTTCTTCCATTACAGATATCAAATATCTTTTTCGTTGCGCAGAATTCTAAATAAATTACGTAGGTTCACGATTGATAAAGTTTTTTTTATGCAATAACAAGAACGGAGTCAGATTTTCTATCAACAGGGCATCTCATTTTGGTGCTGCTGCGAATGTTTCAACCAGTTCCACGTGCGTTTAAATCCATGCTGACTGTACAGTCTGGAGGCAGTTCTCCCTTCTACACATATCTTGATTTCTTAATATCGTAGGTATAGAATAAATTGGTGAGCAAGGAAATATGAAATAAAGCATAACAGTAAGTTTGACGAGTGAAATAAACAATCGTATACAGACAGACCTCTCTCTCTCTCTCTCTCTCTCTCTCGCTCTTCCTCTCTCTCTCTCTCTCTCTCTCTCTCTCTCTCTCTGAGAAAATAATAGATAGGAAACAATGACTGAATATTGCTTGAATGCGATATGGCAAAGTTTTGGCCTGACTGAAGTGTGGAGTGACTTTGACACCGACTTACAAGTTATTCGTCACAGCCATGGATAGACATCAACTTCACAGCCGAGAAAGGGCAATCGTATACAAAATAAATAGGTATGGAAAAAGCGAAATGAGGGCCTATGTTGTCCCATAAAAAAAGCTCTCGCTCGGACAGCTGTAAGATTTAGGAGAGAGAGAGAGAGAGAGAGAGAGAGAGAGAGAGAGAGAGAGAGAGAGAGAGAGAGAGAGAGAGAGAGAGAGAGAGAGAGAGAGGGAGAAGAAGGGGCCGGAATAAGGAGATTAAAGTACCTGGGAATGAAAACCCCTTATATCTTTATAATTATAGCCTCGGGGTTTGTCTCAAGGACATTCAAAGGTCTGTCACACACGGGCAGTTGTTGTTGTTGTAGAATTAGCATAAGGGCAGATCTTTAAAAGCCACGCCAGAGAGCTCGCCACGGTGACAAGACTATGCCTTCCATATGAATTGACGATGTCCTATACGAAGATGCAGGAGATGAAGATGAAATGATCAAAGATCTGGAAGATGACGAATATGATGACTGCCTTGATGGCAAAGAATTCAGAGTAGTATTTGATGATACGGACACGGAGAACGACTTTGGAGGATTTTAGTTTATTAATTTTATGCATTTTTTTTTTACTTTAATAAATTTTCACTTACCTGCGTATCCTAAAATGAAAATAATAGTTCAAGTAACAATGTTTCTTTACTGAGTAAAACAAAAAGTAAAAAATCCTTCGGTGTTGTGCCTTAATCAACTGATTTGGAAATTATAGATGGTTATATTATAGTCTAGAACAGTTAAACATGTTGTATAAACCAAAATAATGCAAATGGCGCACGATCGCTCTTTTGTATTTTAAAATACAATAGTAATATGAGAATGCATACAATATTATTGGATATAGTGAAGTACAAGTAAAGCATAACTTTTTAAAAGATCTACTGTTTTCCTCCGGTAGTGACTATCGCGATCTGCCGATTTGGGAAAGCATAGACGGTACGCTAATTTTATGCCGCGTGTATGATGCGACCCTTTTAAAATTAGCTTCAAAATTAGGTTTCAAAAGTCGCATGATATGCGAGTATATACGGTATATATCTGTTAGGTAAGTTTCATGAACAAAATGTTATTGTTATAATACAATTAAGTTTGTTCATACTTACCTGGCAGATATATATAATTAAAGTGCCCACCCACCTCCCCTCAGGAGACAGTGGCACTGATAAAATATGAATAGAAAATGGGAATGGTTCCTGATATCCGCCTCCCAGCGGCGGGAATGGGTACTACCACCTGGCCGCCCACTGCGTGTGCCACGAATTTTGAAATTCTGTCGGACTTCAGAGAATACAGCTATATATATATCTGCCAGGTAAGTATGAACAAACTTATTGTAGTTATAACAATAACATTTCGTCATCTGCGTCGTACTGTGTTTGTGGCGCGCGCTGGCTTAGGAACCAGGAACAGCAACTTGTTTAAAGTGCAATGTGGAATGAACTGAGACCAGAATGTGTATAATAACAATCAAATAAGCACTGTGGAGTTTCAGTTGTGATGGCAGTAAGGAATAAAAAACCACTTGATTACAAGGTAAGAATGAATTCAGTTCAAACCATGACCCCGGGAATAAAAAGTTTCATACGAAATCAGTAATATTGGCAACAAAATGTTGTTTTATTGTGCCGATTACAACTGCAATCTTGAGTAAGTTCAATAAACGTTACATATATACGCTAACATTGTTAAAATGATTGCTGGGAAAGATGATTTTCATCACTGATCAGAACCTTCCATGCAAAACGTAGCCGCCATATTGGATTTCAAAACTGCCTTGAAAACATATGTAACGAAGAGCGTCACATGGTTATTTTAGTTCATATGGGGCTTTCATATATCACATTATGTTGACGAAAATTCAATCTTTTGAATGGTACGCTTGGAGTTGTAATTATATTCTTGTTTCACCATTTAAATGTCGAGTGAATAAGACCTGTCCACTGTTATAAGGATTGGTAGTCGCTGGTTTTTCCCCCTATCTCTTTATTGCAACCAAATTACCCAGAAAAATTACAGATATTTCTAAGTAGATATAATCAAATGTTTAACGTTTTTGTACATCTGGCTGCCGAAAACCATAGAGGAACGAGTATGGATAAGTGGATTATATACTTTTTTTTTTTTTTTTTTTTTTTTTTTTTTTTTTTTTTTTTTTTTTTTTTTTTTTTTTTTTTTTTTTTTTTTTTTGCTTTTTTATTTTTGCTAGCACTTTTCATTGATTTCAGTCTATATTAGTATTTTGAATTAATTTAATAACTGTATGCCAGAAATAAGTGTAACCTTTAATGTTTGCATGCTAAGAATGGCAAAAGCATCGTTGCCACATTAGTGGAGGCTTCACACATACGCCGATTCATTATTATAAACGGTTTCCACGAATTCTAGTTGTCATAGTAATGCAATAATAATAAAATTGCTTTAATACTTATGTTTATAGACTTCCAATACATAGCCTAATTTCACCAATTTCAACGTTTTGTGTGTAGTCTTATACCCGGTTTGGAGTATCAACACATACCGATTGGCAACAGAGAGAGAGAGAGAGAGACAGAAAGGAAGGCAAAGGAACGAAGAAGGAAAGGGTTGGGGGGGGAGAGGGTAGGTGGAGATTTTTACGCGTGTTCGTATCCATTTCTGGATAATGGTGTTTTTGTCTCTTGGTACAAATACAAGTGTCGTTATTCTTTACGATTTGTGATTCACGATACCCTTATAAATTACGGCACTGGGTGTAATGCACTATAGCAAAATCTCGTTCTGATACGAGTGTTCGTTACAGAAATAGGTACTGCCCAAAAACGTGCTTGCGCTGTCTCTGTAACCCATAGTAGGTATGCTGCTTAGTTGTCAATCAAGTTTTTTGTAATAAAGTATTTTTTACAAGCTAGCTATTGAATAAATTTGTATTTTTCTCAATCAAAACATATGCCCCTCAATGCTAACTTTCCTCTTTTAACAACTTTCTGGTCATTGCAAATTCGGCCCCATAATTTCTTATGGTGCGAAAAAGTAAATAAAGATATATATGCGCATTACGATTATACCAATTACATGAAGAGCTGATAATCTGCATGAATAACTGGTAAACTGTTCTGCAAGAAAGTTGAGTAAAGCAATTATTTACAATATGTATGAAAGTCAAGATGTCGTGACGTCATATTACAGGACTTATAAGAACGTTCTAATTCCAAAAATGAATTACTTGGAATTTGAGTCAGAATCGAGTTACTTTTCAATAACGAATATTTTTCACGTTAATCATCATAATATGTAAATATTGATGTTTTTACTATTTATTTTAAAAATTATCGAAGTGCACTCTTTGTCGTCGTCCTTTACAAAATAGTTGTTTACTCGGTGAGGGAAAGTTTTCCGATTGTTGTGATGAAAGTGCCCCAACGTCTGTGGGTACACGTGGTGTGCGGTTATCACAGGAAATGGTTAGTTTATTGACACAAGCAACTCCGTAAACATCGAGATGGCTTCAAGCTTCTAAATATTTCGAGTTGTAAGTAAAAATGTTGAACGCGTTTTGGTGAGATTTGCACTACGTTCGACATCCCTTTTCACTACCCTTTTTTTAAATTCTTAAAATTTGGCCTTAATTTCTAACTTTGGAGAAAATACTTATTTCGAAAGGAGAGTAGAGGTCTTTAGCTCCGTTTCTCACCAACAAGAAGTTGCTACTGATGCCCATCTCCGATGTCAGGACGCGTTATAATGTACTTTTTTTGGGATTGTTCACGCTGATCGTACATGGTCCACTCTGTACCCTGCAGTTTTTTTACCCTATAATGCGTCCTGACATCGGAGATGGGCATCAGTTGTTGGTGAGAAACGGAGCTAAAGACCTCTACTCTCCTTTCGAAGTAAGTATTTTCTCCAAAGTTAGAAATTAAGGCCAATTTTAGATTTAAACAGGGTAGTGAAAAGGGTGTCCACGGCAGTGGAAATCTTACCTAAACGCGTTCAACATTTTTTACTTACAACTCGAAATATTTAGAAGATTGACGCCATCTCGATGTTTACGGAGTCGCTTGTGTCAATAAACTAACCATTTCCTGTGATAAATCCGCACACCACACTACCCACAGACGCTGGGGCACTTTCATCACAACAATTGGAAAACGGTCCCTCACTGGCTTGTTTGTTAGTAAAAAACTGTTTTACGTATGCAACTTACCTGGTAGTTACATATAGCTGTAGTCTCTGATGTCACGGCAGAATTTCGAATTTTGCGGCAGCGCTAATTGACTGGTTAGGTGATTCCCGTACCCCCTCCCTCTACGGGGGAATGTAGAACTACCATAAATAAACCTCAGAATTTTTCTGCCGTCGCAACCGTAACACCGGTTTTGTTTGGTGGAATTCCTTTGTTTTTTCACGACGGATACTCATCGATTTGGTGACATACTCTTTGTGATTTGGCTTTCGGCAGTTGCTGTTTATCTTTATTTAGCCAGATAGGCAACAATTGTGTGATTTTCATCAGGGTTTAAATTTATAATGTCAGATTCATGACTCACTTTAGGGTTTGCAGCAAGGGTTTGCAAAACCAGTTTAGACTAAAGCTAGTTTGACCCGCACACTTTGTGCTTTAATTGCAGAGGCAGAACTGTAGCAAAAGTGTAACATGTGATGAATGTAAGGATTTGACTGATAAAGTCTGGAAGGAGTTAGAGAGTTATATGAGAAAGCTAGAAAAAGATAAATTAAGGAAGCTTCATCTAGACTCTTCTCTTAGCTTCTCAGGAATTAGTGTCAGGATTTTCCTTGTTCTATGTCTAACCCAGATCCCCCTAACATATTACCTGACCCTAACACCGTTGTTCCCGAACCCGACACCGTTGCCAGCTTACGGGAACAGATGGATTTAAGATTTAGCGTGCTTATGGCAGCAATGGATAAATTAGGAGAATCTGTGCATCTTTGGATGCTAGATAAGAAATAAGAAAGTGTTGTGTTAAGTGATAGTGCAGTGGAGGAGGCGTCTGTTCGGTCCTCTCGTTCTCCTAGGCCTGGGCCCCTGCCAAACTCCCCGGACATTGGGAGGAGGCATGCCGAAAGCCGAAGGGAGACGAGCGGAATTGACATCCGAGCAGTCGTCCCCTCAGGCGATTCTGCCGCAAGTTCGGCTGAGGCAGAAGAGCAATGCTATAAAGGTGTTCGAGGAGTATCGCAGAAGTGTCTTTCGTCTTCTTCGAGCGCAAACAATTCGCCTCGCAGAGGTTGGAGGTTTAAGGACGAATCTCGTCCACTAAAGAGAACGAGGCAAGTTTCGCCAGTAGCAATTCCCAAGAAGAAGATCGCGGCTTCTGTGGAAGAGCCATCGTGTAGTTTTTGGGAGGCGCCGGAAGCGTTCTCTTCGACTTCTGAGGAAGTAGAGAGACCGATGTTGAAGAAGAGGAGGAAGCATAAGTCTTCCAGTCGCGAGGTGACTGATAAGTGCCAGTCTGATGTACCTAGACGAGAGAAGGAGCTTACGCGAGTAGAGAAGCGCCAGCCTGATGACACGGCAACCGCATTACACCAGATGCCAAAGCGCCTGGCTTCTCAAGAAGCAGCCGCTAAACGCCAAGCTACTAGACGCACGGGTTCGGACTCGGCCAAGCGCTTTGATACGGTAGTATCAGGCGCCATACGCCTGACTTGATTGACTTGGAACAGAAAGAGTTTACGAAACCAAGTCAAGTTTTGGGTTCTTCAGGGCATTCTAATAAATTATTAGTAGAGATGAATAAAATATTAGAGAATATTTTGGGGGTAGTTGGTAAGAAGCAGCAACCACTTCTTACTTCTACGCCTTCTTTAATTAGAACTTTACCGGAGGAGTCTCAAGAGCCACTGCAGTTGGTGGAGCAGGAGTTAGACTGTCCAGTGAATCAAGAACAAAGCGGAGGACAATTTATCAGCAGGAGCGTCAGAAGGAGAAGCAGTAGAAGGCGAGAAGGAGACTCGGTCGTCGGCATACAAACAATTAATCAACTTTTTCCTAAATTACTCAACTTTTTCCTAGATAACTTTCCAGAATCTTTTTCGCCAGCCACTCCCGCCTCACCTGAATCCCAGTATGCTAGGGATACTAAACCAGATTCTTTGACTTTCATTAAGCTGGTTTTGTCGATTTCAGCTAAAAAGGCGTTGAAAAAGATGGATGAGTGGTTGCGAGAAAAGAGGGAGCAAGGTAGGACCGTGTTTTGTTTCCCTCTTTCGAGACTTTTAACTAAGAGCAGAGTTTGGTACAAAACTTGGGAAGCCTTCTCCCTGGGAGGTGCTGCCTCCTCTCATGGAGACTTCTCCAGCCTAGTGAACTCGTCCAGACGTTCTGCTTTGAATTCAGCGAAGATTTTCTTTACGAGTTGCGAATTAGATCATTTGCTGAAGGTGGTTTTCAGTCTTATGGAAGTAATAAGCTTCTTGGATTGGTCGATTGGTGCCTTGGGAAGAAAGGCTGTCTCTTTTAACCTGTCAGAAGAACATTTTAGTGACTTCTCCAATGTGATATAGTGTATTGATAAAGGAATAAGGGATGGAGCGACTGAAATCGCTTCCTTATTAACTGTGGGGATCCTCAAGAAACGTCAGCTTTGGTGTGCATTTACATCTAAGGGAGTAACAAGAACCCAGAAGTTGGCGCTTATGTTTGCTCCACTTGATAAGTGTAACCTTTTTCCTAAGGATTTAGTGTCTGAAATTTCTGCCTCTCTGGTCCAGAAAGCAACTCAAGACCCCTTTTAGCTCAGTCGGCTAAGAAGCCGAAAGGCACGACGACTTAGAGTGTACGCCCAGCGCCAGTTGTCGAGCAGGAGAAGCCCTTTCAGGGCAGAGCACCAACAAGAGGATTGCAGAGATCGAGGCCTAGAGTTAGGTTTGGTCCTAAGCCCAATAAGACAACAACTTCTAAGAAATGAGCAGGGAATCCTTCACACACCAGTTGGAGCCAGACTCGACTCCAGGAGTTCTGGCAAGTTTGGGAACGAAGAGGAGCAGATCCATGGACTGTATCGGTACTGAAGGAAGGATATTCGATTCCGTTTGTAAAACATCCTCTTCTGTCAAAGGTACCGATAGTTTTGACAGCTTTCAGATGCCTCCCTCGCAGGCCAGACAACAGCATATCAACGCCTTAAAGTTAAAGGCAGCTTTTCTGGGTCTGAAGGAATTTTGGGAAAAAGTAGAGGGATATTCTGTTGTTCTCATGTCGGACAACACCAAGGTGGTCGCTTATGTGAACAAGCAGGGGGGGACTGGTTTTCCGTCAGCTTCCACGCTTTGACAATAGAGGTTTACCATTGGGCGGTCAGCAATTCGGTTGAGCTCTCAGCCAGGTATATCCCAGGCAAAAGGAATGTGGTCAAGGACGCGCTCAGTTGTCGGGATCAGGTCCTAGGCACAGTGGTCCCTTCATTAGGTCGTGGCAGACAGGCTCTTCTAGGTTTTGGGGGAGACCTATGCTGGACCTCTTTACAACCCTGCTCAACAGGAAACTAGGGGTATTCTGTTCAGTGGTTCCAGATACTCTGGTGTTAGCAGAGGAAGAGTTCCAACATCCCTGGGACAACCTGGAGGTGTGTGTTTCCCCTCAGTTTTGTTTGATTCACCAAGTGCTGAACAGAATGAGGAGTTCACAGAATCTCCGGATGACATTAATAGGTCCTCTGTGGCCGCAAGTGGAATGGTTTCCCGATCTGCTGTCATTGTCAGAGTTGCCAAGGGAGATTCCTCCGTGGCGGCATCTTTGTCAGCTGCACGTAGAAAGATTCCACCTGTCAGTAGAATCCCTGTCTCTTCACAGTTGGAGGTTATGAAGTAGCCCCTCTAAGCAAGATGCTTTTCTCAGAAGACAGCAGGACATGTGTCCAGCAATCTCGGGAAATCTACGTCTGCCATTTACCAAGGTAAATGGGCGATCTACTGACATTGGTGTTGAAAACTAGGGTTTTCTCCACTCAGAACCTCTATTCAGCGAATAGCAGACTTTTTGGTCTTCCTCGGGATGAGAAAGGCTTGTCTGTTTCCACCATTAGAGACTACAGGGTGGCCCTGAGTTTAGTGTTACATCTTGGAGGTGTCGACATCTCATCCTGGGAACTGTCCATACTTTTAAGGGGTTTGAGCAGTTGTGTTCTCCTGGCAGCTCAAGCCTCCAAGGTCGAAGGTTTCCTTTGTCCTGATAAGTTTCACTAAAGCTCCTTATGGACCTTTACGTCGTTCATCAGACAGGAACTTAACTCAAAATGGTTTTCCTCCTGGCCTTGGCTTCTCCGAAGAGAGTGGGGGAGCCTCATGGCCTGAGCTATGATGTGAAGCACACCAAGGGTTAGTGGTCAGTGTCCTTTGAATTTGTCCTGGAATTCATGGCCAAGACCCAGAATCCCTCAGTGCAGGATGACAGATTTGCCTCCTTTTCCATTCCATCTCTGGATGACTTTGTGGGCAGTGATGTCAAGAGTTCTTGCCTGTCAGGGTTCTGTGTTGCTATCTTATGAGGACACATCATCTCAGGCCAGGATGATGTTGGCTTTTTGTTAGCACGGAACGTTCTAGTGTCTAAGAATACAATCTCTTTGGTTACGGGAAGCTATCTGACAGGCTTATTTGACTCGTGATGATTCCACCACCGAGCCTGTTTAGGCTAGGGCACATGACATCAGGGGTATTGGTCCCTCTCTGGCATTCAAGAAGAATTTGGCTGTTCATAGAGTTCTGAGTGCTGGTACTTGGTTACGCCAGTCCACATTCACCTCTTTCTATCTTAAGAATGTTGCCCACAGATCTATGGACCTTTTCTTTGAGTCCTGTGGTGGCTGCCCAATAGATTGTGTAACTCATCGTTGCCCTTAACTGAGCGCATTTTTATCTTGCCTAACATGATTTTGTGGAAGTGAGAATGAGTGAGTTGGCTGGTCTCGTTCTTTCTCTTGTTCTTTTCCTTCTTCCTACGGGCAGGTTGAGGAATAGACACGTCATTTGCTGGGCTGGTCTGGTACAGTCAAGGCAGTCTATGGTAGTATGTGTTCAAATAGTCAAACCTCTATTCAGTAGCATATACTCCACTCTCTAGCAAGGGGGAGTAAGGAGTGATAACGAATTCTGATGTATTGGTTCATTATCAAACCGTCAGAATTTCTCTTTAAATCTTCTTATATATCATTGTATGTAACCCAGTTGGCTGAGTTGTTGGATATTAGTTTATCTAGCTTCTCACGGGCAATAGTTCCTCTATTGTTAATATTTATTTTGGAGTTGGACTGGTGGGTTGGCCCCCAGCTGGTTTAGGATGTCTGTACCTCCCACCAAGCATAAGTCTATCCTATTGTGAAGACCGAAGGTTTGTTCGCTTATGAACAAATGGCAAATTTTCTAAGACAATTTGTATTTTTCATAGCTTCAAACCTGAGGTCTTAACATTTTACTGCCCACCTCTAGCCTCCCCTTTGCCTGCTAAGACATCCTGAGTTGGAAAAGACTGACACGGTGGTTTGGGTGTGTGGTCCTTGACCACTCTTCACCCGATATACGCACGCGTTGCCAGATCTCACAAGATTCCTTGCTCTCATCTGCGATTTAACCGGATCCAGCTAGGTACTAGAAATTATCCTAATGTTAAGACCTCAGGTTTGTAGCTATGAAAAATAAAAAATGTCTTGGAACATTTGTCATTTCATGAAAGATGTTCTTCATATCCAAAACCCTTTGGGTACAGGGTAAAATTTGCCTTATAGGAGCTAAATGTAATAAAAGGAAAAGTAATTCCAGTAAAATTTTCCAGATTCCCTCCATGGAAGTTGCCCTCTCTGAAATATTGTAAATGGTTTTATGATTGCAAGGCAGATTGTTCAGATGGTATTCTTAAACAGTAATTCCTATGCCATGCTGGAAAGCATGATAACTCGAGGCAAATCTTTACCCATTACTCCAAATCCTGTGCAGGCATTGGTTTTGGAGTGGTATACCCTTTATTACATTAACATAGTTTTTGTTTTTATTTATCAAGTTTAAATCAGCCTTGTTTCTTTTCAAGTTTCTTTTGCTTAAGCAGCCAAATGCTTGTTAGTTAATGTAAGAGTTTTTGTTATTGAGCGCCTCCTCCTCCCTGGTTTATTTCTGTGAACTATCGTTCTAACGATTGTTTTGTGATTTGTTTTTGAGTTACAGTGGATGGTTCGTAGCTGTACTGTGAACGTTGATGGTCTGCCCGCGGAAGTTCGGGCTTTGGAACGCTCCTTGTCAGACCATCCCCTTGAGCAGCTTTTTTTTTTTTTTTTTGGAGGACGACCTTTTAGCAGTGTATTTTGGAAGCGGTGCTGTTGGACTCTCTCCTCAACTAAATGCTCACCCTCAGCTAGGCCCTGAGCTACCTTGTTTTTTACCGCCACTAACAAACATGCCTTTGTCTCAGCTGCCTTAACTGGTATTCCCAGCCAACGAGCACAACTTACCAGATAGAATATTCTTTGTTCAGAATGGATAAGTGTTTTAAGCAATCTGCCGACCCTAAAAATTCAGCGGGGTCAAAATAAACTCCTCCATGATCATCAACCACCAAAACAAAGAGGGGGGAAGGTAACCACCTACTCAAAACAAATACTTGCCAAATCCCCCCAAGTGCTGTGCCGCAAACCAAAAACACAGTACACCTGTGTACGATCCTGTCACGGTCGCCAAATTGTTACAAACCTCTGGGGTTCTAGTACAGGTTCTTAGGTACTTTATTTTGCTAGGATCGTAGACAGTATATGCAACCCATGTTCAAGGAAAGCATGCACAAAAAACACTCCAGAAAATCTTAGCAGTATTTATTACAAAACAGAAATAAACAACTTAAATCAGCCTTGCAGGTTTAAGTAAAATACGTACAGCAAAACAGCTTGAAGCAAGAGGACTAAATATCAGGTCCTCAACAAGCCACAAGGCATCTTAAAGCTAATTATCTAGCCCTAACAGAAATTCAGAGGAGGAGAACAAATACTTCATAAATCAGTGAGGATCCAAATATATGCCGGCCAAAACTATCCTAAATAACAAAAGGCTGAAGGAAGTGGAAGATATCAAAACAAGGAAAACCTTAAATTTACCTACCTAGCCATATGACTAAAGATATGGAATACTATCCACCAATAAGTAATAAACAATAATGACAACAAACTTATAATATAAAAAAAGTAAAAAACTATGACAAAATATATGTATATATATATATAATATGTGTACTGCACGTACACTGACAGTTCTAATCCTTACGTCTGGGATGAACAACTGAAGACGGGTCGAACTAGGAGTCCATAGCAAGCACCCAAACTGCTACTAAAGGGATGGACACGATCGCCAGGACAAAAGGGGTATAAGGCTCCTCGAAGGAAATAACAGCTATACTGTCTTACCTGGCGATTGCCTCCCTACGTATCTCCTCACGAGCCAGTGCTCACACACATCCCCGAAGAAAAGCAGAAGGACGAAGGCAGAAGTGGCAGGTGAATCCGTAATTAGTACCGGGATCCAGCAACGGTACCAATTTCCCGTGGGCTCCTCCGACGGGGATAAGGGGTAATACGAGAAGTCGCAAATAGCATATGCTTCTGCGGAACCCCGTAAAGCGGACACTATGGTCGCAAGTGAACGAAGAGTCGTGATCTACAGCACCAGTCTCTCGGGTGACTAAGGCACCTACGAACAGTCGTGAGGAAAGATTCCAACAGCGCCGTTTCCAAAATACACTGCCAAAAGGTCGTCCTCCAATAATCCAAAAAAAGCTGCTCAAGGGGATGGTCTGACAAGGAGCGTTCCAAAGCCCGAACTTCCGCGGGCAGACCATCAACGTTCACAGTACAGCTACGAACCATCCACCGTAACTCAAAAACAAATCACAAAACAATCGTTAGAACGATAGTTCACAGAAATAAACAAGGGAGGAGGAGGCGCTCAATAACACAAAATCTCTTGCATTAACTAACAAGCATTTGGCTGCTTAAGCAAAAGAAACTTAAAAGAAACAAGGCTGATTTAAACTTGATAAATAAAAACAAAAACTACGTTAATGTAATACCCTTGCAGTAGTATTTGTGGTGCACTACCAAGTTTTGTTTCTATCTTTACTACAGAACTTGTTAGCCCTTTAACAGCACTAAAGAAAATTGTTACTTTAGAAGGAGATAATTTTACTTGATTTAGTGATTCTAAGAGTGCCTTGGAAGCTTTGACATCTTTTAATCCAGTACACCCTGTGGTACTTTCCGGAAATAACAGTAAGATTATTTTTATTAAAACAAAAACCGAAGGTAGTCAATTTCTGCTGGGTTCCTTCACATGTTGGCATTGTTGGAAATGAACAAGCTGATGAACTGGCTAAGTCAGGTACTTCAAAAAATCCAAGAAGTATAGCAATTCCTTGCTCAGACGAGATTCCTGAAATTAAAAAGACAGTAGAATCAGTTTGGCAATTTTATCGGACAATACAGAGCAGTAATAAAATGAGAGAACGTACTGATGTGATCAAACCCTTGACTTTGTATGTTTGAAGACTGTCGGAAAGAGACTGCCCTATGTAGGTTACGGATTGGCCCCACACACAGATAACCCATGTTTTTTTTTAATGAACAATGACCCTAAACAATTTTGTGAGGATTGTCTTGTTCCCCTTAAAGTAAAACATTTGATAGTAGAATGTCCCAGCTTATTGTCAGTAAAGAACAGTCATTTTAATGCTGTTGGAAGAAGGGATTTGAATCTGGATGCAAGTTTAGGAAGATATTTTAGTAAGGATAGCTTTTTTAATTTTCTTCGAGAAGCAGGTCTTGAAAAAATTTAGATAAATTTGGTCATGATGTTTGAGTGTGTGTATATGTGCTAGTATGTGTTGTTATATATCATTGTAGCTTATATATGTGTGTATGCACATGTGTATATGTATATAATATGTATATATATATTTTATTTTTTTCTCAATTCATAGTAATTCTTATTGTTTTTAATTTCCAAAGACTTTATTTTGTTGTAAAATATGGCGTCAATAACCGCGTCGTTGTGACGCCAGCAAGTACTAACGATCCCTTCCTTGCGGTCTCACTTATGATTGGGGGCAATTCAGTAGTTTGCACAAGAGAGGCTTTTCTTACCGACTGCAGGAGACATAAGATACTTTATGTATATGCACAACACAAGTGTATCAAGGGGAGGTGAATCTTCTGTTGGTTGCTGTCCAACCTCTCTAATTATTACTGTTTAATGTAGCCTTTGGGATTTTCTCCCAGTTATATTATGAGATCCTCATGCCACATCTCATTTGATTTCTGAATTTCTTTATCTTGGTGGTCAACCACCATCTCCCTCTTTTCACTGTCTCATGAAGCACTGAATGATTGAAGATGCCACCAGTACTGGGTTATGCATTACTGATATATTCACCTGTTGGTGTCCAAAGTTTGCAGCTCTCCAGTTGGAGCCACTGTTCAGTAGATTGGGTTCTTTGTTTACCTCTGTTTCAGTGACCAAACCAGTTTTTGTCATTTGTTGCTCCAACCTCTACCTGAAGATGCATCAACGTACAATGCAGCTGGTGCTAGCACCTAGAGCTTTGGGGCTCAAATCTAGGTACATACTACCAGCAGGACCATGCTCACGGAGGGGTAGGAGTGCAATTTGCACATATAACAAGCGATGCAAGTCATGCCACAAAATTAGGTTTTCGGTATATTCCCCCTAATATTTGATAGTACTATAACAGCAAATGAAGGAAAATTTTCTTTTGTATAGTACTCATACAGAGCTTTACATAATGTGAAAACAATGTTGTGTACCATAATATTGGACATACAGTAGATCAGTACAGTACTGCTGAGAATAAGTAAACCCTATAATAAAATAAGTTCTAAAAGCTATGACCCATGTAATTTATGGTCTCTGGCCTGTGTACAGTGTAAAAAGCTTAGAAAAACTCTTACATGTAAATTAAAAGAAGTACACTAAAGTATATAACAATTGTTTTTCATTTGTAAGACTGTATTAGTGTACTACATTATTGTATATTATTGTATATTATTTTAAAGAATAGAGTATCATGTGCTAGTATTATTTTTCTTCCTGCCTTCTGGGAACTTTCCTTTGTCCCACAAAAGGTTAAGCTTTTTCATGGAATTTTGTGTAGACCTACAAAGGTTAAGTAGGAGTGAAGGTCAAATATTGATGAAATTAGTTGTTATAAAATGTATTTAAGTTAATTTGCATATACATTTTTTGTTATTCTTATTTCAGCTGGCCTGTGATGATGAACATGAATCATCATTTTGGAGAGAAGAGGAAAGGCTGGGGAAAAAAATGAAACTACAATTTGACCAAATCATAAATAAATACGCCTGCCTTGCACATGGCTTACCGCCATGTGCAGATGATGAGGAAAGCTGGAGCTCAGACTCCAATGAAAGTTTCGACTTAGGTAAAGAATTGGCACAGGATATCACTGTAGAGGAAGAGGTAGATAAGATGCTTAATAAACGAAAGAAAGAGTTAGGCCTTCCTGACAGTTATTTATTAAAAGAGTTGGATGAAGAGGAGTGTCTGAAAATGTACTTGGGAAATAAAAGAAGGCTAGAAAAGGATGTTACAGAAGAGCAAGAAGAAAATTGGAAAAGGAAAAGATTCTGTGAAGGTGTTACAAATTCAGTTGAAAGTGCATCAACAGATAGGAAAAGAAATCAAGGGCGGGGTAGGCCAAGAAGGTCAACTGCCAGAAAATGTAGAAAAAAGAATAGAAAGGAAAAAAAGAGGCTCCCAGAGGCAGAAAAAAAATTAATAAAGGATATAGAAGCCAAAGAGCAAGAGCAAGAGAAGCCGAGGAAGGCAGAAGAAGTAAAAGGAGAGAGGGCAGAGACGGAAAAAGTAAAGGATGGGGAAGAGCTGAAGTAGAGCCGAGGAACGCGAAGCCCAGGAAAGTGGAGATAGGGCTAGAAAAAGTTAAAGATGGGAAGAGCAAGAGAGGCCGCGGAAGGCCCAGGAAAGTGGAGATAGGGCTAGAAAAAGTTAAAGATGGGAAGAGCAAGAGAGGCCGCGGAAGGCCCAGGAAAGTGGAGATAGCGCTAGAAGAAAAAGTAAAAGATGGGAAGAGCAAGAGAGGCTGCGTAGGCCCAGGAGAGATAGGGCTAGAAAAAGTTGAAGATCGGGAAAGCAAGAGAGGCCGCGGAAAGCCCAGGAAAGTGGAGATAGGGCTAGAAGAAAAAGTAAAAGATGGGAAAAGCAAGAGAGGCCGCGGAAGGCCCAGGAAAGTGGCGTTAGAGCCAAAAGAAAAGGTAGAAGATCGGAAAAGCAATAGAGGCCTTAGAAGCCCTAGAAATATTGTTTCAGGGCCTGAAAAAAAATTAACAGATCAAAACAAAAAAGGCCTTGGTAGGCAGAAGAATTCTGTTGCCAGACAGTTAGAAAGAAATGACTTGAACCAAAAAAAAGGCCGAGCCCGAGGGAGACCTCGTAAAGATATATTCGAAAAAAAAATTAATTCAAATGATTTTTAGGTAAAAAAATTACTCTAACAAGAAATAGAAAAAAAACAAAAAAGCAGGAGTAGCCATACGAATGCTGGAGAAGGAAGGCTCGCAAAATATTTTAAGAATCTTGATTTACGTGGAATATCTAATGAAAAGTGTCACTTGGCTGTCAACAGGTCATTAGACTTGCTTATTGTTATTCCTTTGAATGATGTTTAGAATTTATGAAGCAAGACATTTTATAAGTTTTTTTTTTTATCATTTACTAAGGAAATCAGCTGTGAAGTAATAAGTTGTTCAAGGATATTTCGAGACAATTTATCCTATTAATTATTGTAAATAATTTCTAAATTATAATAGATGGCCTAAATCTGCAGTCACTGGATGTTGTACTTAAGTTTGAGAAGGATAGTTGCTGGATCTCTTCTTGATAAAGATTCCAAGGTAAGTGGTTCTACCTTAGAAAATGCACTTATAATTTTTCTTATTTAGTTTACTGTGTTATTTTTTGTTTGATATTGTTATTACCTTGTACAGAATGTTGTGAAATACTTTATAATTTTGTACCATGAATACAGTTTGTGAATACTATTTGCATAAGTTGCTTTGTTAAGTTCAAAATAATGTTTTTTTATCAATCATTCCTCAGGTATTACTGCAGATTGTATTTGATATTATTTGTGGAAAGGCGTTCAGATGATGCTATCCAACTTATGGAAAGAACAGGCAGCCACCTCTAAAATGTGTAGAGATATTCCAGGTAAGATGCAATTGAAAATATGAAATAATTAAATATTGAAGTGTAAAATAAACAAGTTTTTCAGAATGCATACACCTATTCAGTGCAGGGTTGTAATTACCACTAAACATTTTGTTTTTTTACAGAGTTGGGTAAAGCCCTTCATCACATTAAGCGTCTAACAACGGAAATGGCCTAAATCTGCAGTCACTGGATGCAGTAATGTTTGAAGGATAGTTACTGGATCTCTGCTTGATAAAGATTCCAAAGTAAGTGGCTCTACCTTAGAAAATGCACTTCCAATTCTGCTTATTTACTATAAGATTCAGGGCCTTTGTAACACGGTTTTTCGCAATAACTTTTTATCTATGCATTCAAGAATTTAACGCTTATTCAGAATACACATATCTACACATAAATTTTGACTGTATTCTGCATTACGGAGGTTGAATAAATTTGGTACCTGTAATGTAAAAGTGACTTTTTTTGAAGACGGGCCAACTCACTCAGAGAAAAGGTTTCAAATGCACTTGATACGTAACTTATGACAGCATTTCTTCCCTCTTTATCGATGGATGATTGGCTATATGTAACGAAGGCTAGACCTCTGGCAACAATGACATACTAATTTAAATACAAGCAAAGCAGTACACCTTTATCAACTCTGAAACCTCTCCAGTGATAATTGTCATATGAACAAACCAACAGAATGTTAGTAAAGACAAAAACACTTTCATTATTAGTCTAACTCCCAAAAGAAGTTTCCTAAGAAATCACAGTCTACTTTATAGGTCACGATCAGTTTGACAAGATGTAGGGAATAGTAGGTAATTTTCAAAAACATAGTAGACAAGCTTGATTTGATGACTGCTATATCCAATGTCAAGCAGTGTTTACTTATTGGCTATCTGCCTATTGACTGATGGAAAAAAAATAGCTGGTACCATAATTTGGCTTTAAAATTTCACCAATAATTATCGTCAGAATGATGACTTCATGAGGCTCCACCCACTTTGGCCTCGTTATAAATCAGGATAACACTGAAGGCTATCACGTGCATTGTTGGATTAGAAAATTTAACTTCTGGCTATAAAAACTAATTTCTTGAGTAGTTGTAAGAAGTGCTAAATGATCCTCAAGGATCCCAGCAGTTGGCCTAAACACTACGTAGTATTGGTATGCTAGCACAGATACCCCACCCACATTTATGTATCGTTGCGCCATGCTAGCACAGATACCCCAGCCACATCTATGTATCGTTCCGCCATTCTTAAAGTCTTAGTCATGTTTTTCCACTGTGCAATAAGCCATGGCCTCCTCAGAAATTAAGATTACCATTAGATGATAGGTTATATCATTAAGTCGTAAGACAAATGCAGTTTTGCAACCACGGGGACAATTCCAAGTCCTGTTAGCCATTCTTGACTGCTATGGGTTTTTAGAGCCGATGGAACAAGGTGAATTGAGCTTCTGTCTGGTGGATGAGCGGGGCAACATTTTGGCAAACGGT
>NC_061107.1:31093272-31117889 GCF_015104395.2 Macrobrachium nipponense | reverse complement strand
ATGGCGATGGAAAGGGGGGGGGGGGGGGTGGGGGGGGTAGGTGGAGCTTTTTTATGCGTGATTATCCATTTCTGCATAATGGAGTTTTTGTCCTCTTGGTACAAGGACAAGTGTTGTTATTCTTTACGATTAGTGATTCACGATACCCTTATAAATTACGGCACTGGGTGTAATGCACTATAGCAAAATCTCGTTCTGTTACGAGTGTTCGTTACAGAAATAGGTATTGCCCAAAAACGTGCTTGACTGTCTCTGAAACCCATAGTAGACATGCTGCTTAGTTGTCAATCAAGTTTTTATAACCAAGTATTTTTTACAAGCTAGCTGTTGATAAATTTGGTATTTTTCTCAGTCAAAAACATATGCCCCTCAATGCTAACTTTCCTCTTTTTAACGACTTTCTGGTCATTGCAAATTCGGCCCCATAATTTCATATGGTGCGAAAACAAACAGAGGCCCAGGGACCGAAAACGATTGCGTCACACTACGGCGGTAATCCGGCAGTAAAACTATCTGAAGATATCTATGCGCATTACGATTATAACAATTACATGAATAGCTGATAACAATCTGCATGAATAACTGGTAAACTGTTGTGCAAGATAGTTGAGTATAGCAATTATTTACAATAGGTTAAATTTGAGTCAGATGTCGTGAACGTCATAATACAGAACTTAAAAAGAAGTTCTATTAGAAAAATAATTACTTAAATTTAGTCAGCAAGTTACTTTTTCAATAACGAATATTTTCAAATTAATCATCATAAATATGTAAAATATTGATGTTTTACTATTTATTTAAAAATTAGCTAAGAGCACGCTTCTCGTCATCTACCAAAACAGTTGTTTACTCCTAACTTGTTTGCTGGCGTTTCGATTGTTGTGATGAAAAGTGCCCCAGCGTCTGTGGGTACAAGTGGTGTGCGGATTTATCACAGGATATGGAAATTTTGTTGACACAAGCAACTCCGTAAACATCGAGATGGCGTCAATCTTCGAAAGATTTTTAGTTGTAAGTAAAAATTTCTAAAGCGTTTTGGTGAGATTTCCACTGCCGTGGACGCCCTTTTCAGTACCCTCTGTTTAAATCTTAAAATTTGGCCTTAATTTCTAACTTTGGAGAAAATACTTACTTTGAAAGGAGAGTAGAGGTCTTTAGCTCCGTTTCTCACCAACAAGAAGTCGTTACTAATGCCCATCTCCGGTGTCAGGACGCGTTATAATGTACTTTTTCGGAGGGTGGCAAGCGTTGATTGTAGGTGGCCTGGCTTGGCCTGCCGTGGTGTTTTACCCTTTATGTACACATTTTGGTCTCCGTTCACTCCACATTGCACTTTAAACAAGTTGCTGTTCCTAGTTCCTAAGCGCACTTCACAAACACAGATACGAACAGCAGACGACAAAACTGCAAAGTTTTATTCCCTAAATTGTTTACTTTACTCGTGATATAGTTCAAATTTACTTTATTTAAAATTTTTATTTTAATTCATGTAGGGGAAAAAACCAGCGACTACCAACCCTTATCACGGTTTTCAGGTCTTATTCACTCAATATTTAAATGGTGAAACAAGAATACAATTACAACTCCAAGCATACCATTCAAAAGAATTGAAGTTTTCGTCGACATCATGTGATATATGAAGCCCCATAACGAACTAAATTAATTCCATGTGACGCTCTTCTGTAAATATTTTTTCAAAAGGCAGTTTTGAAATCCAATATGGCGGCTACCGTGGGATGTACCGGTTTTGAACAGTGACGAAAATCATCTTTCCCAGCCTTCCCAGCAATCAGTTGAACAATGTTAGCGTATATATGTAACGTTTATTGATCTATCAAGATTGCAGTTGTAATCAGCACAATAAAACAATATTTTGTTGCCTATATTACTGAAAGTATGAAACTTTTTATTCCCGGTGTCATGGTTTGAACTGAATTCATTCTTACCTTGTAATCGGTGGTTTTTATCCTTACTGCCATCACAACTGAAACTCGACAGTGCTTATTTGATTGTTATTATACACATTTTGGTCTCGGTTCACTCCACATTGCACTTTAAACAAGTTGCTGTTCCTGGTTCCTGAGCGCGCGCGCCACAAACACAGTTACGAACAGCAGACGACGAAACTGCAAAGTTTAATTACCTAAATTGTTTACTTGTTATTTTAGTTCAAATTTAACTTTGTTTTTATTTTAAAAATTTTAATTTAATTCATGTATATTATCCCTTTTTTGCAACCAAATTACCCCGAAAAATTAGATATTTCTAAAGTAGATACAATCAAATGTTTCTAACGTTTTCGTACATCTGGCTGCTGAAAACCATAGAGGAACGGCTACGGATAAGTGCATTGAGGAACGACTACGGATAAGAGAATTATATACATAATTTTTTTTTTTTTTTTTTGCATTTTTATTTTTGCTAGCACTTTTCATTGATTTCAGTCTATATTAGTATTTTGAATTTCTTTAATAACCGTATGCCAGAAATAAGTGTAACCTTTAATGTTTGCATGCTAAGAATGGCAAAAGCATCGTTGCCACATTAGTGGAGGCTTCACACATACGCCGATTCATTATTATAAACGGTTTCCACGAATTCTAGTTGTCATAGTAATGCAATAATAATAAAATTGCTTTAATACTTATGTTTATAGACTTCCAATACATAGCCTAATTTCACCAATTTCAACGTTTTGTGTGTAGTCTTATACCCGGTTTGGAGTATCAACACATACCGATTGGCAACAGAGAGAGAGAGAGAGACAGAAAGGAAGGCAAAGGAACGAAGAAGGAAAGGGTTGGGGGGGGAGAGGGTAGGTGGAGATTTTTACGCGTGTTCGTATCCATTTCTGGATAATGGTGTTTTTGTCTCTTGGTACAAATACAAGTGTCGTTATTCTTTACGATTTGTGATTCACGATACCCTTATAAATTACGGCACTGGGTGTAATGCACTATAGCAAAATCTCGTTCTGATACGAGTGTTCGTTACAGAAATAGGTACTGCCCAAAAACGTGCTTGCGCTGTCTCTGTAACCCATAGTAGGTATGCTGCTTAGTTGTCAATCAAGTTTTTTGTAATCAAGTATTTTTTACAAGCTAGCTATTGAATAAATTTGTATTTTTCTCAATCAAAACATATGCCCCTCAATGCTAACTTTCCTCTTTTAACAACTTTCTGGTCATTGCAAATTCGGCCCCATAATTTCTTATGGTGCGAAAACAGAGGCCCAGGGACCGAAAACTATTGCGTCACACGACGGCGATAATCCAGCAGTAAAACATCTTCATATATCCAAAAAGTAAATAAAGATATATATGCGCATTACGATTATACCAATTACATGAAGAGCTGATAATCTGCATGAATAACTGGTAAACTGTTCTGCAAGAAAGTTGAGTAAATCAATTATTTACAATAGGTATGAAAGTCAAGATGTCGTGACGTCATATTACAGGACTTAGAAGAACGTTCTAATTCCAAAAAATAATTACTTGAATTTGAGTCAGAATCGAGTTACTTTTCAATAACGAATATTTTCAAGTTAATCATCATAAATATGTAAAATATTGATGTTTTTACTATTTATTTTAAAAATTATCGAAGTGCACTCTTTGTCGTCGTCCTTTACAAAATAGTTGTTTACTCGGTGAGGGAAAGTTTTCCGATTGTTGTGATGAAAGTGCCCCAACGTCTGTGGGTACACGTGGTGTGCGGTTATCACAGGAAATGGTTAGTTTATTGACACAAGCAACTCCGTAAACATCGAGATGGCTTCAAGCTTCTAAATATTTCGAGTTGTAAGTAAAAATGTTGAACGCGTTTTGGTGAGATTTGCACTACGTTCGACACCCTTTTCACTACCCTTTATTTAAATCTTAAAATTTGGCCTTAATTTCTAACTTTGGAGAAAATACTTATTTCGAAAGGAGAGTAGAGGTCTTTAGCTCCGTTTCTCACCAACAAGAAGTTGCGACTGATGCCCATCTCCGATGTCAGGACGCGTTATAATGTCTTTTTTTGGATTGTTCCGGCTGAAATCGTACATGGTCCACTCTGTACCCTGCAGTTTTTTACCCTATAATGCGTCCTGACATCAGAGATGGGCATCAGTCACGACTTCTTGTTGGTGAGAAACGGAGCTAAAGACCTCTACTCTCCTTTCGAAGTAAGTATTTTCTCCAAAGTTAGAAATTAAGGCCAAATTTTAAGATTTAAACAGAGGGTAGTGAAAAGGGTGTCCACGGCAGTGGAAATCTTACCTAAACGCGTTCAACATTTTTTACTTACAACTCGAAATATTTAGAAGATTGACGCCATCTCGATGTTTACGGAGTCGCTTGTGTCAATAAACTAACCATTTCCTGTGATAAATCCGCACACCACTTGTACCCACAGACGCTGGGGCACTTTCATCACAACAATTGGAAAACGGTCCCTCACTGGCTTGTTTGTTAGTAAACAACTGTTTTACGTATGCAACTTACCTGGTAGTTACATATAGCTGTAGTCTCTGATGTCACGGCAGAATTTCGAATTTTGCGGCAGCGCTAATTGACTGGTTAGGTGATTCCCGTACCCCATCCCTCTACGGGGGAATGTAGAACTACCATAAATAAACCTCAGAATTTTTCTGCCGTCGCAACCGTAACACCGGTTTTGTTTGGTTGTTTGGTGGAATTCCTTTGTTTTTTCACGACGGATACTCATCGATTTGGTGACATACTCTTTGTGATTTGGCTTTCGGCAGTTGCTGTTTATCTTTATTTAGCCAGATAGGCAACAATTGTATTCATTCATCTAATTCATTTCATTTAATCATATAATACTGCAGCGCTGAATGACCTTTGCAGGTCCCAGCGCTTGGGCTAAGCCCTAAATTCCATAATCAATCAATCAATCAATTTCCCGTGGGCTCCTCCGACGGGGATAAGGGGTAATACGAGAAGTCGCAAATAGCATACGCTTCTGCGGAACCCCGTAAAGCGGACACTATGGTCGCAAGTGAACGAAGAGTCGTGATCTACAGCACCTGAGTCTCAGGTGACTAAGGCACCTACGAACAGTCGTGAGGAAAGATTCCAACAGCGCCGTTTCCAAAATACACTGCCAAAAGGTCGTCCTCCAATAATCCAAAAAAAGCTGCTCAAGGGGATGGTCTGACAAGGAGCGTTCCAAGCCCAAAATTCCGCGGGCAGACCATCAACGTTCACAGTACAGCTACGAACCATCCACCGTAACTCAAAAACAAATCACAAAACAATCGTTAGAACGATAGTTCACAGAAATAAACAAGGGAGGAGGAGGCACTCAATAACACAAAATCTCTTACATTAACTAACAAGCATTTGGCTGCTTAAGCAAAAGAAACTTAAAAGAAACAAGGCTGATTTAAACTTGATAAATAAAAACAAAAACTACGTTAATGTAATACCCTTGCAGTAGTATTTGTGGTGCACTACCAAGTTTTGTTTCTATCTTTACTACAGAACTTGTTAGCCCTTTAACAGCACTAAAGAAAATTGTTACTTTAGAAGGAGATAATTTTACTTGATTTAGTGATTCTAAGAGTGCCTTGGAAGCTCTGATATCTTTTAATCCAGTACCCCCTGTGGTACTTTCCGGAAATAACAGTAAGATTATTTTTATTAAAACAAAAACCGAAGGTAGTCAACTTCTGCTGGGTTCCTTCACATGTTGGCATTGTTGGAAATTAACAAGCTGATGAACTGGCTAAGTCAGGTACTTCAAAAAATCCAAGAAGTATAGCAATTCCTTGCTCAGACGAGATTCCTGAAATTAAAAACAAGACAGTAGAATCAGTTTGGCAATTTTATCGGACAATACAGAGCGCCGCAAAAAAAAAAGTAATAAAATGATAGAACGTACTGATGTGATCAAACCCGTGACTTTGTATGTTGAAGACTGTCGGAAATGAGACTGCCCTATGTAGGTTACGGATTGGCCCCACACACAGATAACCCATGTTTTTTTTTAATGAACAATGACCTTAAACAATTTTGTGAGGATTGTCTTGTTCCCCTTAAAGTAAAACATTTGATAGTAGAATGTCCCAGCTTATTGTCAGTAAAGAACAGTCATTTTAATGCTGTTGGAAGAAGGGATTTGAATCTGGATGCAAGTTTAGGAAGATATTTTAGTAAGGATAGCTTTTTTAATTTTCTTCGAGAAGCAGGTCTTGAAGAAAAAATTTAGATAAATTTGGTCATGATGTTTGAGTGTGTGTATATGTGCTAGTATGTGTTGTTATATATCATTGTAGCTTATATATGTGTGTATGCACGTGTGTATATGTATATAATATGTATATATATATTTTATTTTTTTCTTAATTCATAGTAATTCTTATTGTTTTTAATTTCCAAAGACTTTATTTTGTTGTAAAATATGGCGTCAATAACCGCGTCGTTGTGACGCCAGCAAGTACTAACGATCCCTTCCTTGCGGTCTCACTTATGATTGGGGGCAATTCAGTAGTTTGCACAAGAGAGGCTTTTCTTACCGACTGCAGGAGACATAAGATACTTTATGTATATGCACAACACAAGTGTATCAAGGGGAGGTGAATCTTCTGTTGGTTGCTGTCCAACCTCTCTAATTATTACTGTTTAATGTAGCCTTTGGGATTTTCTCCCAGTTATATTATGAGATCCTCATGCCACATCTCATTTGATTTCTGAATTTCTTTATCTTGGTGGTCAACCACCATCTCCCCTCTTTCACTGTCTCATGAAGCAACGAATGATTTCTTTGGAGAGGCCACCAGTACTGGGTATGCATTATGATATATTCACCTGTTGGTGTCCAAAGTTTGCAGCTCTCCAGTTGGAGCCACTGTTCAGTAGATTGGGTTCTTTGTTTACCTCTGTTTCAGTGACCAAACCAGTTTTTGTCATTTGTTGCTCCAACCTCTACCTGAAGATGCATCAACGTACAATGCAGCTGGTGCTAGCACCTAGAGCTTTGGGGCTCAAATCTAGGTACATACTACCAGCAGGACCATGCTCACGGAGGGGTAGGAGTGCAATTTGCACATACAACAGTGATGCAAGTCATGCCACAAAATTAGTTTTTCGGTATATTCCCCCTAATATTTGATAGTACTATAACAGCAAATGAAGGAAAATTTTCTTTTGTATAGTACTCATACAGAGCTTTACATAAT
Organism: Macrobrachium nipponense; assembly: GCF_015104395.2. Taxonomy (NCBI): domain Eukaryota; kingdom Metazoa; phylum Arthropoda; class Malacostraca; order Decapoda; family Palaemonidae; genus Macrobrachium; species Macrobrachium nipponense. The sequence goes on along the minus strand of NC_061107.1, from coordinate 31,110,700 downwards.
GTGAAAACAATGTTGTGTACCATAATATTGGACATACAGTAGATCAGTACAGTACTGCTGAGAATAAGTAAACCCTATAATAAAATAAGTTCTAAAAGCTATGACCCATGTAATTTATGGTCTCTGGCCTGTGTACAGTGTAAAAAGCTTAGAAAAACTCGTACATGTAAATTAAAAGAAGTACACTAAAGTATATAACAATGTTTTTCATTTGTAAGACTGTATTAGTGTACTACATTATTGTATATTATTGTATATTATTTTAAAGAATAGAGTATCATGTGCTAGTATTATTTTTCTTGCTGCCTTCTGGGAACTTTCCTTTGTCCCACAAAAGGTTAAGCTTTTTCATGGAATTTTGTGTAGACCTACAAAGGTTAAGTAGGAGTGAAGGTCAAATATTGATGAAATTAGTTGTTATAAAATGTATTTAAGTTAATTTGCATATACATTTTTTGTTATTCTTATTTCAGCTGGCCTGTGATGATGAACATGAATCATCATTTTGGAGAGAAGAGGAAAGGCTGGGGAAAAAAATGAAACAACAATTTGACCAAATCATAAATAAATACGCCTGCCTTGCACATGGCTTACCGCCATGTGCAGATGATGAGGAAAGCTGGAGCACAGACTCCAATAAAAGTTTCAACTTAAGTAAAGAATTGGCACAGGATATCACAGTAGAGGAAGAGGTAGATAAGATGCTTAATAAACGAAAGAAAGAGTTAGGCCTTCCTGACAGTTATTTATTGAAAAGAGTTGGATGAAGAGGAGTGTCTGAAAATGTACTTGGGAAATAAAAGAAGGCTAGAAAATGATGTTACAGAAGAGCAAGAAGAAAATTGGAAAAGGAAAAGATTCTGTGAAGGTGTTACAAATTCAGTTGAAAGTGCATCAACAGATAGGAAAAGAAATCAAGGGCGGGGTAGGCCAAGAAGGTCAACTGCCAGAAAAGTAGAAAAAGAAATAGTAAAGGAAAAAAGAGGCTCCCAGAGGCAGAAAAAATTAATAAAGGATATAAAAGAGCTAAAGAGCAAGAGAGGCCGTGGAAGGCCCAGGAAAGTGGAGATAGGGCTAGAAAAAGTTAAAGATGGGAAGAGCAAGAGAGGCCGCGGAAGGCCCAGGAAAGTTGGAAAGATAGGGCAGAAAAAGTTTAAAGATGGGAAGAGCAAGAGAAGGCCGCTCGAATGGCCCGGAAAGTGGAGATAGCTAGAAAAAAAGAATGGGAAGAGCAAGAGAGGCCGCGGAAGGCCCAGGAAAGTGGAGATAGCGCTAGAAGAAAAAGTAAAAGATGGGAAGAGCAAGAGAGGCCGCGGAAGGCCCAGGAAAGTGGAGATAGGGCTAGAAAAAGTTGAAGATCGGGAAAGCAAGAGAGGCCGCGGAAGGCCCAGGAAAGTGGAGATAGGGCTAGAAGAAAAAGTAAAAGATGGGAAAAGCAAGAGAGGCCGCGGAAGGCCCAGGAAAGTGGCGTTAGAGCCAAAAGAAAAGGTAGAAGATCGGAAAAGCAATAGAGGCCTTAGAAGCCCTAGAAATATTGTTTCAGGGCCTGAAAAAAAATTAACAGATCAAAACAAAAAAGGCCTTGGTAGGCAGAAGAATTCTGTTGCCAGACAGTTAGAAAGAAATGACTTGAACCAAAAAAAAGGCCGAGCCCGAGGGAGACCTCGTAAAGATATATTCGAAAAAAAAATTAATTCAAATGATTTTCAGGTAAAAATTACTCTAACAAGAAATAAGAAAAATAGCAGCAGTAGCCATACGAATGCTGGAGAAGGAAGGCTCGCAAAATATTTTAAGAATCTTGATTTACGTGGAATATCTAATGAAAAGTGTCACTTGGCTGTCAACAGGTCATTAGACTTGCTTATTGTTATTCCTTTGAATGATGTTTAGAATTTATGAAGCAAGACATTTTATAAGTTTTTTTTTTATCATTTACTAAGGAAATCAGCTGTGAAGTAATAAGTTGTTCAAGGATATTTCGAGACAATTTATCCTATTAATTATTGTAAATAATTTCATAATTATAATAGATGGCCTAAATCTGCAGTCACTGGATGCAGTACTTAAGTTTGAGAAGGATAGTTGCTGGATCTCTTCTTGATAAAGATTCCAAGGTAAGTGGTTCTACCTTAGAAAATGCACTTATAATTTTTCTTATTTAGTTTACTGTGTTATTTTTTGTTTGATATTGTTATTACCTTGTACATAATGTAGTGAAATACTTTATAATTTTGTACCATGAATACAGTTTGTGAATACTATTTGCATAAGTTGCTTTGTTAAGTTCAAAATAATGTTTTTTTATCAATCATTCCTCAGGTATTACTGCAGATTGTATTTGATATTATTTGTGGAAAGGCGTTCAGATGATGCTATCCAACTTATGGAAAGAACAGGCAGCCACCTCTAAAATGTGTAGAGATATTCCAGGTAAGATGCAATTGAAAATATGAAATAATTAAATATTGAAGTGTAAAATAAACAAGTTTTTCAGAATGCATACACCTATTCAGTGCAGGGTTGTAATTACCACTAAACATTTTGTTTTTTTACAGAGTTGGGTAAAGCCCTTCATCACATTAAGCGTCTAACAACGGAAATGGCCTAAATCTGCAGTCACTGGATGCAGTAATGTTTGAAGGATAGTTGCTGGATCTCTGCTTGATAAAGATTCCAAAGTAAGTGGCTCTACCTTAGAAAATGCACTTCCAATTCTGCTTATTTACTATAAGATTCAGGGCCTTTGTAACACGGTTTTTTCGCAATAACTTTTTATCTATGCATTTCAAGAATATAACGCTTATTCAGAATACATATTATATCTACACATAAATTTTGACTGTATTCTGCATTACGGAGGTTGAATAAATTTGGTACCTGTAATGTAAAAGTGACTTTTTTTGAAGACGGCCAACTCACTCAGAGAAAAGGTTTCAAATGCACTTGATACGTAACTTATGACAGCATTTCTTCCCTCTTTATCGATGGATGATTGGCTATATGTAACGAAGGCTAGACCTCTGGCAACAATGACATACTAATTTAAATACAAGCAAAGCAGTACACCTTTATCAACTCTGAAACCTCTCCAGTGATAATTGTCATATGAACAAACCAACAGAATGTTAGTAAAGACAAAAACACTTTCATTATTAGTCTAACTCCCAAAAGAAGTTTCCTAAGAAATCACAGTCTACTTTATAGGTCACGATCTTTGTTTGACAAGATGTAGGGAATAGTAGGTAATTTTCAAAACATAGTAGACAAGCTGATTTGATGACTGCTATATCCAATGTCAAGCAGTGTTTACTTATTGGCTAAATCACCAATAAGTATCGTCAGAATGATGACTTCATGAGGCTTCACCCACTTTGGCCTCGTTATAAATCAGGATAACACTGAAGGCTATCACGGGCATTGTTGGATTAGAAAATTTAACTTCTGGCTATAAAAACTTAATTTCTTGAGTAGTTGTAAGAAGTGCTAAATGATCCTCAAGGATCCCAGCAGTTGGCCTAAACACTACGTAGTATTGGTATGTTAGCACAGATACCCCACCCCACTATTTATGTATCGTTGCGCCATGCTAGCGCACCAGATACCCCAGCCACATCTTTATGTATCGTTCCGCCATTCTTAAAGTCTTAGTCATTTTTTGTTTTTCCACGTGCAATAAGCCATGGCCTCCTCAGAAATTAAGATTACCATTAGATGATAGGTTATATCATTAAGTCGTAAGACAAATGCAGTTTTGCAACCACGGGGACAATTCCAAGTCCTGTTAGCCATTCTTGACTGCTATGGGTTTTTAGAGCCGATGGAACAAGGTGAATTGAGCTTCTGTCTGGTGGATGAGCGGGGCAACATTTTGGCAAACGGTGTTTACCTTGCTTACGTAATGAATGTTTTTCGACTCTATGCTCGTGATCATTGCCATCGGCATGGCTAGATAATTTTTGTTTTTACTCTATAAAAATGAAAACTATGTGGTTTAGGTTATTGATAATGCTGAGAGAATGGTGTGTGTGTTGTAAAATATACATATGTCAACTTCAGCTACATCCGATGCTTTGATAAGGAGCAAAGTCCAAAAAAAAACTTGTTACAGAGGCCCTGAATCTCATTGTAGTTTACTGTGTTATTGTTTATTTGTTTGATATTATTATTACCGTGTACAGGATGTTGTGAAATACTTTATAATTTTGTACCATGATACAGTTTGTGAATACTATTTGCATAAGTTGCTTTGTTTTTGTTAAGTTAAAAAAAAATGTGTTTCTATCGATCATTAAATATTGAAGTGTAAAATAAACACAAGTTTTTCAGAATGCATATACACATGTTGACTGTAGGGTTGTAATTACCACTAAACATTTTGTTTGTTTACAGAGTTGGGTAAAGCCCTTCATCACATTAAGCGCCTAACAACGGAAATGGCCTAAATCTGCAGTCACTGGATGCAGTAATGTTTGAAGGATAGTTGCTGGATCTCTGCTTGATAAAGATTCCAAAGTAAGTGGCTCTACCTTAGAAAATGCACTTCCAATTCTGCTTATTTACTATAAGATTCAGGGCCTTTGTAACACGGTTTTTTCGCAATAACTTTTTATCTATGCATTTCAAGAATATAACGCTTATTCAGAATACACATTATATCTACACATAAATTTTGACTGTATTCTGCATTACGGAGGTTGAATAAACTTGGTACCTGTAATGTAAAAGTGACTTTTTTTGAAGACGGGCCAACTCACTCAGAGAAAAGGTTTCAAATGCACTTGATACGTAACTTATGACAGCATTTCTTCCCTCTTTATCGATGGATGATTGGCTATATGTAACGAAGGCTAGACCTCTGGCAACAATATGACATACTAATTTAAATACAAAGCCAAATGCAGTACACCTTTATCAACTCTGAAACCTCTCCAGTGATAATTGTCATATGAACAAACCAACAGAATGTTAGTAAAGACAAAAACACTTCATTATTAGTCTAACTCCCAAAAGAAGTTTCCTAAGAAATCACAGTCTACTTTATAGGTCACGATCAGTTTGACAAGATGTAGGGAATAGTAGGTAATTTTCAAAAACATAGTAGACAAGCTTGATTTGATGACTGCTATATCCAATGTCAAGCAGTGTTAAATAGCCAATTGACTGATGAAAAAAAAATAGCTGGTACCATAATTTGGCTTTAAAATTTCACCAATAATTATCGTCAGAATGATGACTTCATGAGGCTCCACCCACTTGGCCTGCGTTATAAATCCGGATAACACTGAAAGGCTATCACGGTCATTGTTGGATTAGAAAATTTAACTTCTGGCTATAAAAACTCATTTCTTGAGTAGTTGTAAGAAGTGCTAAATGATCCTCAAGGATCCCAGCAGTTGGCCTAAACACTACGTAGTATTTGGATCTGCTAGCACAGATACCCCACCCACATTTATGTATCGTTGCGCCATGCTAGCACAGATACCCCAGCCACATCTATGTATCGTTCCGCCATTCTTAAAGTCTTAGTCATGTTTTTCCACTGTGCAATAAGCCATGGCCTCCTCAGAAATTAAGATTACCATTAGATGATAGGTTATATCATTAAGTCGTAAGACAAATGCAGTTTTGCAACCACGGGGACAATTCCAAGTCCTGTTAGCCATTCTTGACTGCTATGGGTTTTTAGAGCCAATGGAACAAGGTGAATTGAGCTTTCTGTCTGGTGGTGAGCGGGGTAACATTTTGGCATTTTTAAACGGTGTTTACCTTGCTTACGTTAATGAATGTTTTTCGACTCTATGCTCGTGATCATTGGCCATGGCGTCGGCTAGATAATTTTTACTCTATAAATGAAAACTACCGTATATAACTCTTAGTAAACGTGCGATCTCGCATATCATGCGACCCCAAAATTTTTCACCAATAAACATGGTTTTGTCATGTATCTCATGTATCATGAGAGTTCCTTTTCTGAGGTCAGTTCATAAGGTTGGTGGTTTAGCGTGCTAATGGCCGAGTCGTTCAGATGTGTGTGCTGCTGCTAGTGAAGTTACGGTAATTTTTCTTACTAAATCTCGATAATTGAATAGAAGACTCAAGATTAAAAAAGAATCCCAAGATAATAAAATAATTGTAAAAATAACACGCCTTGGAGTCCTAAATCATTCTCTCTCTCTCTCTCTCTCTCTCTCTCTCTCTCTCAGAAATAAATACTGTAATTTGAGTCTTTCACCAACGGGTATCAGTAAATGTGTAGACCATTGTGTGCGTGTTTAAAAAAATATGCAGTCCACACACACATTCTGATGTTTCGGTTTTTGGAATTTTTCAATTTCGGAAATGTGAAGTCAGATGCATAATCAAACAAACATCACTACTGCAGCAAAAACATTTTTTTCCTTTGTTTTTCATTATTGTTATTTATTAATTACAGTTTATTTAAATAAATATCAATATAATACTGTTACACGAATGTGAGATAATTAAGATCACCTATAATAAAATAGTGGGACAAAGAATATCATATGTTCACTAATAGCTGTTATTTTCAAAACAAACATTCCGTAAAACGCAAAAAATATATGTACATAATCAAAATCTAATAATGTTTTGCAGTTCAACTTATGAATTTCAACAATAAGTATGACTATAAAATATATTTCACCATATCGATCTTGCAGTTGAAGAGTCGTAAAATTTTGAGGATGGTCCGGGAAAAGGATTTGTACTTTGTGATTACGTATCGCTACAACACCATGTGGTATTTTCATACCACTATATTGATGACGCATCGCTACGACACTGGTATTTTTCATACCATTATACATTAAAGTTAAAATGATCACGTTATATCATTGTTTTCACGAAGAAATAATTATATAAAGAAAATTATCGAGTAATTTTTGCCGTCAGCAGTCAGAAAATCACGAACATGGTAACGTTCAAACCTAGTGTCATCCACGGCATATATCTATAAATAGAACCGAAGCAGAGGGCAGTCATTGGATAGCAGATCTCCATGGCTACCAACCAGCCAATCAGGTGTTAGTTATACTACTCTGTGAATTTCTTAGAATGAACGTTTACACGTAACACACGGAAAGATACCGTCAGTTCAATTTATCAGTATCTTTTCCTGATAGACAGAGTAAATATTTAGGACTCCAAAGCTTGGCATATGTCAATTATTTTATTATCTTGGGATTTTTGGTTAATCTTGGGATTTTCCATGGTCAACTCTTGGGATTAGTAAGAAAAATGCGATTATTTGAGTAGCAGTAGCAGCAGCTGCAGCACACACCCAAATGAATCGGGTAAGCCTAGCACGCCAAACAATAGTATTTACAAAATGAGCGGAGCTCTCTGGCTGGGCTGTTTTGGTCCACCCACGTGTTTGATCGCATATCTGCCAAATTTATAACTACAATAGAGATAAAACCATTTCTCCCATCACAGATATCAAATATTATCTTTTCCGTTGCGCAGAATTCTAAATAAATTACGTAGGTTCACGATTGATAAAGTTTTTTTATGCAATAACAAGAAACGGAGTCAGATTTTCTATCAACAGGGCATCTCATTTTGGTGCTGTTGCGAATATTTCAACCAGTTCCACGTGCGTTTAAATCCATACTGACTTGTACAGTCTGGAGGTAGTTCTCCTTTCTACACATATCTGGCATTTTGTTAAATAACGTAGGTTATAGGGAATAAAATTGGTGGAGCAAGGAAATATGAAATAAAGCATAACAGTAAGTTTGACGAGTGAGAAAATAAACAATCGTATACAGACACTCTCTCTCTCTGTCTCTCTGTCTCTCTCTCTCTCTGAGAAAATAATAGATAGGAAAACAATGAAACTCAATATTGCTTGAATGCGATATGGCAAAGTTTTGGCCTGACTGAAGTGTGGAGTGACTTTGACACCGACTTACAAGTTATTCCTGGTCATCTCACAGCCATGGATAGACATCAACTTCACAGCCGAGAAAGGGCAATCGTATACAAAATAAATAGGTATGGAAAATGCGAAATGCAGGCCTATGTTGTCCCATAAAAAAAGCTCTCGCTCGGACAGCTGTAAGATTTAGGAGAGAGAGAGCAGGGCCGAATAGGAAGGAGATTAAAGTACCTGGGAATGAAAACCCCTTATAATCTTATAATTATAGCCTCGGGGTTTGTCTCAAGGACATTCAAAGGTCTGTCACACACGGGCAGTTGTTGTTTTGTAATTAGCATAAGGGCAGATTTTAAAAGCCACGCCAGGGAGCTCGCCACGGTGACAAGACTATACCTTCCATATGAATTGACGATGTCCTATATGAAGATGCAGGAGAGATGAAGATGAAATTATCAAAGATCTGGAAGATGACGAATATGATGACTGCCTTGATGGCAAAGAATTCAGAACAGTATTTGATGATACGGACACGGAGAGCGACTTTGGAGGATTTTAGTTTATTAATTTTATGCATTTTTTTTTTTACTTTAAAAAATTTTCACTTACCTGCGTATCCTAAAATGAAAATAATAGTTCAAGTAACAATGTTTCTTTTACTAGTAAAAACAAAAAGTAAAAAATCCTTCGGTGTTGTGCCTTAATCAACTGATTTGGAAATTATAGATGGTTAGTCTAGAACAGTTAAACATGTTGTATAAACCAAAATAATGCAAATGGCGCACGATCGCTCTTTTGTATTTTAAAATACAATAGTAATATGAGAATGCATACAGTATTATTGGATATAGTGAAGTACAAGTAAAGCATAACTTTTTAAAAGATCTGTTTTCCTCCGGTAGTAACTATCGGGATCTTGACCGATTTGGGAAAGCATAAACGGTACGCTAATTTTATACCCTGTGTATGATGCGACCCCTTTAAAATTAGCTTCAAAATTGTTTCAAAAGTCGCATAATATGCGAGTATATACGGTATGTGGTTTAGGTTATTGATAATGCTGAGAGAATGTGTGTGTGGTTGTAAAATATACATATGTCAACTTTCAGCTACATCCGATGCTTTGATAAGGAGCAAAGTCCAAAAAACCTTGTTACAGAGGCCCTGAATCTCATTGTAGTTTACTGTGTTATTGTTTATTTGTTTGATGTTATTATTACCGTGTACAGGATGTTGTGAAATACTTTATAATTTTGTACCATGATACAGTTTGTGAATACTATTTGCATAAGTTGCTTTGTTTTTGTTAAGTTAAAAAAAATGTGTTTCTATCGATCATTAAATATTGAAGTGTAAAATAAACACAAGTTTTTCAGAATGCATATACACATGTTGACTGTAGGGTTGTAATTACCACTAAACATTTTGTTTGTTTACAGAGTTGGGTAAAGCCCTTCATCACATTAAGCGTCTAACAACGGAAATGGCCTAAATCTGCAGTCACTGGATGCAGTAATGTTTGAAGGATAGTTGCTGGATCTCTGCTTGATAAAGATTCCAAAGTAAGTGGCTCTACCTTAGAAAATGCACTTCCAATTCTGCTTATTTACTATAAGATTCAGGGCCTTTGTAACACGGTTTTTTCGCAATAACTTTTTATCTATGCATTTCAAGAATATAACGCTTATTCAGAATACACATTATATCTACACATAAATTTTGACTGTATTCTGCATTACGGAGGTTGAATAAATTTGGTACCTGTAATGTAAAAGTGACTTTTTTTGAAGACGGGCCAACTCACTCAGAGAAAAGGTTTCAAATGCACTTGATACGTAACTTATGACAGCATTTCTTCCCTCTTTATCGATGGATGATTGGCTATATGTAACGAAGGCTAGACCTCTGGCAACAATGACATACTAATTTAAATACAAGCAAAGCAGTACACCTTTATCAACTCTGAAACCTCTCCAGTGATAATTGTCATATGAACAAACCAACAGAATGTTAGTAAAGACAAAAACACTTTCATTATTAGTCTAACTCCCAAAAGAAGTTTCCTAAGAAATCACAGTCTACTTTATAGGTCACGATCAGTTTGACAAGATGTAGGGAATAGTAGGTAATTTTCAAAAACATAGTAGACAAGCTTGATTTGATGACTGCTATATCCAATGTCAAGCAGTGTTTACTTATTGGCTATCTGCCTATTGACTGATGAAAAAAAAATAGCTGGTACCATATTTTGGCTTTAAAATTTCACCAATAATTATCGTCAGAATGATGACTTCATGAGGCTCCACCCACTTTGGCCTCGTTATAAATCAGGATAACACTGAAGGCTATCACGGGCATTGTTGGATTAGAAAATTTAACTTCTGGCTATAAAAACTCATTTCTTGAGTAGTTGTAAGAAGTGCTAAATGATCCTCAAGGATCCCAGCAGTTGGCCTAAACACTACGTAGTATTGGTATGCTAGCACAGATACCCCACCCACATTTATGTATCGTTGCGCCATGCTAGCACAGATACCCCAGCCACATCTATGTATCGTTCCGCCATTCTTAAAGTCTTAGTCATGTTTTTCCACTGTGCAATAAGCCATGGCCTCCTCAGAAATTAAGATTACCATTAGATGATAGGTTATATCATTAAGTCGTAAGACAAATGCAGTTTTGCAACCACGGGGACAATTCCAAGTCCTGTTAGCCATTCTTGACTGCTATGGGTTTTTAGAGCCGATGGAACAAGGTGAATTGAGCTTCTGTCTGGTGGATGAGCGGGGTAACATTTTGGCAAACGGTGTTTACCTTGCTTACGTAATGAATGTTTTTCGACTCTATGCTCGTGATCATTGGCCATGGCGTCGGCTAGATAATTTTTACTCTATAAAAATGAAAACTACCGTATATACTCGAGTAACGTGCGATCTCGTATATCATGCGACCCCAAAATTTTCACCAATAAACAGTGGTTTTGTCATGTATCTCATGTATCATGCGAGTTCCTTTTCTGAGGTCAGTTCATAAGGTTGGTGGTTTAGCGTGCTAATGGCCGAGTCGTTCAGATGTGTGCTGCTGCTAGTGAAGTTACGGTAATTTTCTTACTAATCTCGAGAATTGAATAGAAGATCTCAAGATTAAAAAAGAATCCCAAGATAATAAAATAATTGTAAAAATAACACGCCTTGGTGGAGTCCTATCCTCATCTCTCTCTCTCTCTCTCTCTCTCTCTCCTTCTTCTCTCTCTCTATCTCTCTCTCTCTCTCTCTCCTCTCTCAGAAATAAATACTGTAATTTGAGTCTTTCACCAACGGGTATCAGTAAATGTGTAGACATTGTGTGCGTGTTTAAAAAAAATATGCAGTACACACACACATTCTGATGTTTCGGTTTTTGGAATTTTTCAATTTCGGAAATGTGAAGTCAGATGCATAATCAAACAAACATCACTACTGCAGCAAAAACATTTTTTCCTTTATGTTTTTCATTATTGTTATTTATTAATTACAGTTTATTTAAATAAATATCAATATAATACTGTTACACGAATGTGAGATAATTAAGATCACCTATAATAAAATAGTGGGACAAAGAATATCATATGTTCACTAATAGCTGTTATTTTCAAAACAAACATTCCGTAAAACGCAAAAAAAATATATGTACATAATCAAAATCTAATAATGTTTTGCAGTTCAACTTATGAATTTCAACAATAAGTATGACTATTAATATATTTCACCATATCGATCTTGCAGTTGAAGAGTCGTAAAATTTTGAGGATGGTCCGGGAAAAGGATTTGTACTGTGATTACGTATCGCTACAACACCATGTGGTATTTTCATACCCTATATTGATGACGCATCGCTACGACACTGGTATTTTTCATACCATTATACATTAAAGTTAAAATGATCACGTTATATCATTGTTTTCACGAAGAAATAATTATATAAAGAAAATTATCGAGTAATTTTTGCCGTCAGCAGTCAGAAAATCACGAACATGGTAACGTTCAAACCTAGTGTCATCCACGGCATATATCTATAAATAGAACCGAAGCAGAGGGCAGTCATTGGATAGCAGATCTCCATGGCTACCAACCAGCCAATCAGGTGTTAGTTATACTACTCTGTGAATTTCTTAGAATGAACGTTTTTACACGTAACAACACCGAAACAGGAATAAACCGAAAGATACCGTCAGTTCAATTTATCAGTATCTTTTTTTCCTGATAGACAGAGTAAATATTTAGGACTCCAAAGCTTGGCATATGTCAATTATTTTATTATCTTGGGATTTTTGGTTAATCTTGGGATTTTCCATGGTCAACTCTTGGGATTAGTAAGAAAAATGCGATTATTTGAGTAGCAAATAGCAGCAGCTGCAGCACACACCCAAATGAATCGGGTAAGCCTAGCACGCCAAACAATAGTATTTACAAAATGAGCGGAGCTCTCTGGCTGGGCTGTTTTGGTCCACCCACGTGTTTGATCGCATATCTGCCAAATTTATAACTACAATAGAGATAAAACCATTTCTCCCATCACAGATATCAAATATTATCTTTTCCGTTGCGCAGAATTCTAAATAAATTACGTAGGTTCACGATTGATAAAGTTTTTTATGCAATAACAAGAAACGGAGTCAGATTTTCTATCAACAGGGCATCCTCATTTTGGTGCTGTTGCAAGAAATTTCAACCAGTTCCACGTGCGTTTAAATCCATACTGACTGTACAGTCTGGAGGTAGTTCTCCTTTCTACACATATCTTGATTTCTTAATAACGTAGGTATAGAATAAATTGGTGAGCAAGGAAATATGAAATAAAGCATAACAGTAAGTTTGACGAGTGAGAAAATAAACAATCGTATACAGACACACTCTCTCTCTCTCTCTCTCTCTCTCTCTGAGAAAATAATAGATAGGAAACAATGACTGAATATTGCTTGAATGCGATATGGCAAAGTTTTGGCCTGACTGAAGTGTGGAGTGACTTTGACACCGACTTACAAGTTATTCTGGTCATCTCACAGCCATGGATAGACATCAACTTCACAGCCGAGAAAGGGCAATCGTATACAAAATAAATAGGTATGGAAAATGCGAAATGCAGGCCTATGTTGTCCCATAAAAAAAGCTCTCGCTCGGACAGCTGTAAGATTTAGGAGAGAGAGAGCAGGGCCGAATAGGAAGGAGATTAAAGTACTGGAATGAAAACCCCTTATAATCTATAATTATAGCCTCGGGGTTTGTCTCAAGGACATTCAAAGGTCTGTCACACACGGGCAGTTGTTGTTTTTGTAAAATTAGCATAAGGGCAGATTTTAAAAGCCACGCCAGGGAGCTCGCCACGGTGACAAGACTATACCTTCCATATGAATTGACGATGTCCTATATGAAGATGCAGGAGATGAAGATGAAATTATCAAAGATCTGGAAGATGACGAATATGATGACTGCCTTGATGGCAAAGAATTCAGAACAGTATTTGATGATACGGACACGGAGAGCGACTTTGGAGGATTTTAGTTTATTAATTTTATGCATTTTTTTTTTTACTTTAAAAACAAAAAATTTTTCACTTACCTGCGTATCCTAAAATGAAAATAATAGTTCAAGTAACAATGTTTCTTTTACTGAGTAAAACAAAAAGTAAAAAATCCTTCGGTGTTGTGCCTTAATCAACTGATTTGGAAATTATAGATGGTTAGTCTAGAACAGTTAAACATGTTGTATAAACCAAAATAATGCAAATGGCGCACGATCGCTCTTTTGTATTTTAAAATACAATAGTAATATGAGAATGCATACAGTATTATTGGATATAGTGAAGTACAAGTAAAGCATAACTTTTTAAAAGATCTGTTTTCCTCCGGTAGTAACTATCGCGATCTGCCGATTTGGGAAAGCATAAACGGTACGCTAATTTTATACCCTGTGTATGATGCGACCCCTTTAAAATTAGCTTCAAAATTGTTTCAAAAGTCGCATAATATGCGAGTATATACGGTATGTGGTTTAGGTTATTGATAATGCTGAGAGAATGTGTGTGTGGTTGTAAAATATACATATGTCAACTTTCAGCTACATCCGATGCTTTGATAAGGAGCAAAGTCCAAAAAACCTTGTTACAGAGGCCCTGAATCTCATTGTAGTTTACTGTGTTATTGTTTATTTGTTTGATATTATTATTACCATGTACAGGATGTTGTGAAATACTTTATAATTTTGTACCATGATACAGTTTGTGAATACTATTTGCATAAGTTGCTTTGTTTTTGTTAAGTTAAAAAAAATGTGTTTCTATCGATCATTAAATATTGAAGTGTAAAATAAACACAAGTTTTTCAGAATGCATATACACATGTTGACTGTAGGGTTGTAATTACCACTAAACATTTTGTTTGTTTACAGAGTTGGGTAAAGCCCTTCATCACATTAAGCGTCTAACAACGGAAATGGCCTAAATCTGCAGTCACTGGATGCAGTAATGTTTGAAGGATAGTTGCTGGATCTCTGCTTGATAAAGATTCCAAAGTAAGTGGCTCTACCTTAGAAAATGCACTTCCAATTCTGCTTATTTACTATAAGATTCAGGGCCTTTGTAACACGGTTTTTTCGCAATAACTTTTTATCTATGCATTTCAAGAATATAACGCTTATTCAGAATACATATTATATCTACACATAAATTTTGACTGTATTCTGCATTACGGAGGTTGAATAAATTTGGTACCTGTAATGTAAAAGTGACTTTTTTTTGAAGACGGCCAACTCACTCAGAGAAAAGGTTTCAAATGCACTTGATACGTAACTTATGACAGCATTTCTTCCCTCTTTATCGATGGATGATTGGCTATATGTAACGAAGGCTAGACCTCTGGCAACAATGACATACTAATTTAAATACAAGCAAAGCAGTACACCTTTATCAACTCTGAAACCTCTCCAGTGATAATTGTCATATGAACAAACCAACAGAATGTTAGTAAAGACAAAAACACTTTCATTATTAGTCTAACTCCCAAAAGAAGTTTCCTAAGAAATCACAGTCTACTTTATAGGTCACGATCAGTTTGACAAGATGTAGGGAATAGTAGGTAATTTTCAAAAACATAGTAGACAAGCTTGATTTGATGACTGCTATATCCAATGTCAAGCAGTGTTTACTTATTGGCTATCTGCCTATTGACTGATGAAAAAAAAATAGCTGGTACCATATTTTGGCTTTAAAATTTCACCAATAATTATCGTCAGAATGATGACTTCATGAGGCTTCACCCACTTTGGCCTCGTTATAAATCAGGATAACACTGAAGGCTATCACGGGCATTGTTGGATTAGAAAATTTAACTTCTGGCTATAAAAACTCATTTCTTGAGTAGTTGTAAGAAGTGCTAAATGATCCTCAAGGATCCCAGCAGTTGGCCTAAACACTACGTAGTATTGGTATGCTAGCACAGATACCCCACCCACATTTATGTATCGTTGCGCCATGCTAGCACAGATACCCCAGCCACATCTATGTATCGTTCCGCCATTCTTAAAGTCTTAGTCATGTTTTTCCACTGTGCAATAAGCCATGGCCTCCTCAGAAATTAAGATTACCATTAGATGATAGGTTATATCATTAAGTCGTAAGACAAATGCAGTTTTGCAACCACGGGGACAATTCCAAGTCCTGTTAACCATTCTTGACTGCTATGGGTTTTTAGAGCCGATGGAACAAGGTGAATTGAGCTTCTGTCTGGTGGATGAGCGGGGCAACATTTTGGCAAACGGTGTTTACCTTGCTTACGTAATGAATGTTTTTCGACTCTATGCTCGTGATCATTGGCCATGGCATCGGCTAGATAATTTTTACTCTATAAAAATGAAAACTATGTGGTTTAGGTTATTGATAATGCTGAGAGAATGTGTGTGTGGTTGTAAAATATACATATGTCAACTTTCAGCTACATCCGATGCTTTGATAAGGAGCAAAGTCCAAAAAACCTTGTTACAGAGGCCCTGAATCTCATTGTAGTTTACTGTGTTATTGTTTATTTGTTTGATATTATTATTACCGTGTACAGGATGTTGTGAAATACTTTATAATTTTGTACCATGATACAGTTTGTGAATACTATTTGCATAAGTTGCTTTGTTTTTGTTAAGTTAAAAAAAATGTGTTTCTATCGATCATTAAATATTGAAGTGTAAAATAAACACAAGTTTTTCAGAATGCATATACACATGTTGACTGTAGGGTTGTAATTACCACTAAACATTTTGTTTGTTTACAGAGTTGGGTAAAGCCCTTCATCACATTAAGCGTCTAACAACGGAAATGGCCTAAATCTGCAGTCACTGGATGCAGTAATGTTTGAAGGATAGTTGCTGGATCTCTGCTTGATAAAGATTCCAAAGTAAGTGGCTCTACCTTAGAAAATGCACTTCCAATTCTGCTTATTTACTATAAGATTCAGGGCCTTTGTAACACGGTTTTTTCGCAATAACTTTTTATCTATGCATTTCAAGAATATAACGCTTATTCAGAATACACATTATATCTACACATAAATTTTGACTGTATTCTGCATTACGGAGGTTGAATAAATTTGGTACCTGTAATGTAAAAGTGACTTTTTTTTGAAGACGGCCAACTCACTCAGAGAAAAGGTTTCAAATGCACTTGATACGTAACTTATGACAGCATTTCTTCCCTCTTTATCGATGGATGATTGGCTATATGTAACGAAGGCTAGACCTCTGGCAACAATGACATACTAATTTAAATACAAGCAAAGCAGTACACCTTTATCAACTCTGAAACCTCTCCGGTGATAATTGTTCATATATATATATATTATATATATCTAATAGATATATATATATATATATATATTATAGATATATAATATATATATATATATATATGATATATATTATATATATAGGTTATATGTATATATATATAATATAGTATCTATTTGTATTATGTATATATATATGTATATGTACTATATATATATACATAGATACAATTATATATAGTGTAATATATAATATATAATAATATAATTATATATATATATTATAAGATATCTATATATATAATAATATAATATTATATAATATGTATATGTATATTATATTATGTATATTATATATATAATAATATTTATATATTTATATGTTATTATACACACATATATGTGTGTGTGTGTATATATATATAATATATATATAAATATATATAAAAGATATATATATATGTATGTATATATATATATATATATAGATATATATATAGTATATATATATATAAATATATATATATATATATATATATATATATATATATATATATATTATATATATATATATATAGTATATGTGTGTGTGTGTGTGTGTTGTATATATGTGTGTATATATATATAATGTGTGTGTGTATATATATATATATATAATTTATATATACATATATGTACATGTATATGTATATATATATATAATATATATATATATATATATA
>NC_061107.1:31085772-31090772 GCF_015104395.2 Macrobrachium nipponense | reverse complement strand
TATATTACTATATATATATTTATATATATATATAATATATATATATATATATATATATATATATATATATATATATATATATATATATATATATATATATATCTATATATATATATATATATATAATATATATATATATCTATATATATATATTATATATATATATATATATATATATATATATATATATATAATATATATATATATATATATCTATATCTATCTATATCTATGTAATATATGCATATTTATATATATATATATATTGTATATGTATGTGGATATATATATATATATATTTATATATATATATAATATATAATATATATATATATATAATATTATATATATAATTATATTTTGCTGGACTGACCTCGCTATGAGAGAGAGAACTTATCTAAAATGAGTTTTGGATACAACAACTGAAAATGTCAACAAATGCCCTGTCCCTTCTAGAGAGAGTGTTTGGTCCAGTTTTGACCTAATTATTGATTTTTAGGTACCCTGTAGGTTCACAAGGTATTCTACTTTGAATTGGAGAAGACAAAGGTTACAATTTTTCTTGATCTTAAATAGGTAGAAGAAATAATATTGCCTTCAATATTCATGGTCCAACAAATTGCCTGCTGGAGGATGCAATTTCCACTAATTTTTTTTAATTGATACCTTACTTTTATCTTATTACCAGGTCTTGTTTTTCTGTTTGATTTTGATTATTCTCAATTGCTTTTGTGTCTTCTTTGGTGTTTGAAGGACTTAGAGCATTGTTGAGTATTTGGTCCTTTATTATTTTCAGATGGTGAATTTTGTAGGGGTTTGTATTGAAAAAAAACAAAAAATTTTTGTTGGATTTGTGTTTTACGTTACATGGTATGAAGTTAATTTTTTACAACTTTTTCAGCTTTTTGTATGCATAAGTGATGGAAGGTTTGAGATTTAACAAGAATTTAACATCGAAGATCGAGGACTTGATTACCATTGCAGATTTCCTCCATATTTATGAGTATTATCTTTATTTTTTTACATACTATATTTTTTCATAAGGTTGTTGTAAAGATGTCTAATGATCCATTTTTTCTTTGAATCTAAGTTAAGAAGTCTTCATAGAGACATGATAGGAATTTTGCTGGATTATGGAGTGGTTAGGTTAAAATACACTACGCAATAGCCATTTCTTGATCTTAGAATATTCATATATTATGCTATTTTCGTTTATATTTTTACTGTATTTTCTAATTATTTTAGTTTTACAACCCAAGAGATAAATGCAATCATATGTGTAGGGTACGTATGTACAATTTATGTGCTGGTATTGGTGATAGTTTATTTCGCTTACTGCACAGTATTTATGATTGGTACTGTATAAGTGCAAATTTCAATCTTATTATTATAAGTGTTATAGTAATAATGATGCAAGATGGGAGAGAATACACTTCAAGTGGTATGTTGCAGAGGAGTGTATTCTCCACTTTTCTCGGTTTGAGCTTTGTATCACAAACCCTTTCCTAACATCGGCAAAATGTTTGAAAATTGCTTTAAGTAAAGTTAACTATTCACAACAAGAAAATGGTGACAGGTGAGTGTCTGAAAGTACAAGTTAGTGAGAGGTACAGTGTTCCCCCATAGTCGCGGGGGATGAGTACCAGACATCCTCGCGAATAGCGCGAACCCATGAATAGTTAGAACTCCCCTCTAAACTTGCTTATATCTGCCTATCTTGAAATTTTAAATACCAGATGTATATACTTAAAGTAGAGGCACCAGTTTCCGGATAGCTAAGGATAAAAATGATCTACATTTTCATGGATTTTGCCTTGTAACTTTTTCTGGTTTCATTATATCTAAATTATAAGGATGTATATGGAAAGAGGAAGCCTTCAGCTTCCATTTACTGTCTCCAGAATGTGATTTCAGTGATTCTGAGCGAAGTTATTAAACCGGAAAAAATGTCCAGAAATTAAAAACCCCGAAAACCTAATTCCTGGACGCTGTAACCTTATTTCTGTCCAGGTCCTATTTTGGGGTCTTGTTTTTTTGGGTCTTGTAAGGGCAGCAGATGGCTCAAATTTACAGAGGTTGTGTGCTGTTATTCCTTTTACTCATAGAAAAAGTTTATTCACCATTTTTGTTTTCATTATGAAATGGTACTCAGAAATGGGGAAAATTTATAGAAATTTATAATAAACAAAAATGCTCTTTTTATATTTGTACAGATGGAATCTAATTTACTAATGACATAATAACCAATATTATGCATCATCCTGAAGAATATAAAAATACAATTACCACAGAAAAATACAAGGCTTTGCTATTAAATTCACTCTTACAGCCAGAATATTTTTGTGATGCTTATAAACAAAATTATAGTAATTTCAATGGAAATCTTATTTGTACAAATACTACAAAAAAAAAAAAAAAAAAAATACAAAATTTCTTTACTAAATACAACCTTGAACCATAGATTGTCTGTATGCTAAACCAAAGAAAAAATGTTTAATAATTATGGCCCGGGATACGCCAGCCTAAGCCAAGCCTAACTTCTCCAAAAATACACTCCGCACTCCTTCCTTTAACCTCACTTCAGATAACCTTCCTTCCTTGGTCCAATCGAAACTTCTCTGATAATGTTGTCATTTAATTTTTTGACAAATGCCAGATCCTTGTTTGCTTCTTGTTTCATGAAAAAATTTTCTTTCACTTTGAAGACGTCTACATCAGCCCCATCATTTTCTAAATGACCTGGGAAGCGAGAAATGTTTGATCATATTTTTATAAGCATAAAATCATTGGTAGGGATTAGGAGCACACAGTTCTATGACAGGCTGAATTAATTGAGTTAGAGTATTTTTAATAACATAATACTAAGTTAATATCAAAAGAAGCTAAACATAGTGTAACCTAGTTTCCTAACCTAGCCTAGCCTACATTCAGATACTTTACTCACCTAACCCTAAAAGGACATATATGAAGTACTTGCTAGTCCTTTCTGTGGAAAGCCTTTTGCTTGTATTTTTGTCATCACTATGTGACCAATATCCACATTTTTGTCTGTTACTTCCAAAACTTCTCTGATAATGGACATGATATAGTATGCTGGAATCTTGTCCATCACTACTAGCTGGTGATTTAGGTGCTTCTTCCAGAATGAGGCTCCCTTCAGAACTTTCTTCTTGATATTGGACCTCAGCAAATTTCCTTTTAAGAGATTTTTTGGCCCTTTTTTTTTGTTTGGCCTGGGACTGAGGTACCTTCTTTTGCCTTGTTTCTTGCTTATGCTTTTTCACCTCCTCTTGCTGTAACTTTTCTTCTCATTCAGCTTCCAAGAGAGCTATCCCTTGTTCAGAAGAAATAGCAAAAGTATGATCTCTCAAAGAGACCTTTTTCCTTTTTGGTCCTTGTTCCTTTCTCAGGGAAGGGCAAAACTTGAAGTTTTTGAAAGCTTCGCTCACTTTCTTCTGAGCTGACATGCTAGAGGTGAACAGAGGGGACTTATCTAAACTTGCAGACATCGTTGAAACAAAAGTGCTTTGTGGTGTGCTCTTAGTAATAAAGGATTGGAAACCCTTTGAAGTACTAGCCTGAGGTGTTGATAGAAATAGGTCAGCTGATTGTCTCTCTTGAAGAGGCTTTATCTGACTTCATATCCATCATCATCATCATCTCTTTCATCATTGGTGCTGGGGCCTTTGCAGGAACAATGGTAGTCTCTTGATGCTGGCTTGTAGAGGGTTGTCTCTGAGGATTTTCTAGGTCATCATGTTTTGGAGTGTCTTCATCAATGTGAACTCCTTCAAACAGGTCTGTAGAGGGCTCAGGAATATCAAGAGTTGTGGGTACAAGAGAAAAAGTTTCATCAGCAAGACCTTTTGATGGAGAAAGATCACCAACATGGGGTGAAAGAGGCAAAGGAGATAGATCACTAACATGGGGTGACAAAGGAGATAATCACCAACATGGGGTGAAGAAGGAAAAGGTGATGTAGGAAATGAGAGGTGGTCGGCAACACTGGTCTTGTTCACTGGTTGTGATGGATAACCTGTTTTCGGTGTCTGTTTACGAGACATAAGGTCCAAAATCTGGAATCCATTTGTTAAAGCCATATCATCAGAAAAGAATTTGTTGCCTTTGTTATATTTTTGGCTTTCAAGCAATGACTGATCGGATGGTATATCAGTTCTAACATTCATCCCAACACTAACTGACATATGGTAAGTGGTTTTGAGTGCCTCATTCTACTTTCCATCTGTAAAAAAACAAGGAACACATTATTAGCTTAGCTTACAGTAGTACAGTACTAGTTATGCTGAGAATAAAATAAGCATTATTAGTAGGGGTTGTTTAGAAGCGTATGCCAATAAGATTAGCCTAACCTACATCATTAGTCTAATAGGGTCCTAATGAGATCCTATTCTGTCCTGATATCAATAGCCTAATTTAGTCAACGAGTACCATTATTTGGTAAATGAAGAGACTAAACCATTGACAGCCTACCTTGATCTACTTCCTCAAATATTGCAATGTTGGGAATGTAAGTCTCAGCTGTCCTGATTTTAGTGTAGTCAGGAGCCTAAGAATCAAAGGGATCTAGTCCAGTTCCCTGAATGTTGTTGACTACCTTTTTGTGGTGAGATATTTTTGTAATAGATTGGCATTACACAAGACACAAAAATATTTATCCTAAGTACAGTGTCATTGGCTTCCTGCCATTCCTTGACATGCTTCTTCCACACTTTTTTTGAGAGGACTAAACACTGACACATCAAGTGGTTGGAGGAAGTGGGTGGTATTTGGAGGAATACCATACAAGATAATATCTTGCATCTTAAGTTCCTTGGAGAGGTGGTACCATATCATAGACTCGTGCCAATCGGTCCACACAACAACTGGTCGTTGATTGTTATTCTTGTTTAGCCAATTATGAAAATGATTGCACATGTATTCAAAGAATACCTCTATTATATATAACCACTATTACTTTTAGCTAATGCACAATCATGCCC
>NC_061107.1:31046009-31080272 GCF_015104395.2 Macrobrachium nipponense | reverse complement strand
GGTGCAACTGACGAAGAACCAGACTTAGTCTTCGCAGGTGGGTCCGAGCCATGGCTTGATCCCTTCTCTCGTTTTGTGCCACTGTCCCAACTGGGAGCTGATCCCACGTTCTTGTCAGTGGATGTGCTACCTCCCTTGGAAGGTTACACATTCGAGGAAACTTGTGAACGAGATCCCGACACGTCTCCGGTTCCTCCGCCAGCGCCTTCAGAACCATGAGCTGGAGAACAAAATTTTGTTTGTGCCCCGGAGGCTCCCGAGGCCCTTGCCTCTGAAGGCGGAGACTCGGTTCCCACTCCAGAAGGAGAGGGCGAGCTGACAAGAGCCAACTGCCTTCCACCCGCAGGAGGAATGCAGACCCTTCGAAGTTTCGACAAGAGACTTCTTAAGGGGTGGAGAGGCAACCTTCCCCTTCTTAGGTTGAGAAACCTCCAAAGGGGGAGGAGAGGAGGCGGCAGCCAAAGACAACGAAGACGAGGACGAAGAAGAAGACGATGACACCTTGCTTGATCTCTTCCGCTTCAACAGCTGCAGGATAGCAGCGAGAGCCATCCAGGGAGCATCAGAGTGAGACAGCTCATGTACAAGGGCAGTAGCAGAGTTGGAAGCAGGTACGGGAACAGGAACAGGTCCGGGAACGGGCGCAGGAGCAGGAACAGTAGCTGGTCCGGGAACTACAGTAGGTCCAGTAGTCACAGGAGGGACAGGGCAGCAATCTGGAATGCACTCTGATGTGGCAGGGCCCACCCTTAGCATGGCTGGTATTGCTGTCACCTCTGGTGAAATCAGGAGAGGCAGGAACCGGAGGGGGGGGGGGGGGTGGCATAGGAAAGGCAAAGGAAGGCAGCTGATGGCTGCCACCCACGGAAGCAGACACGTTCATCAGCTGGTGCGACCAGACCAGGTGTGGGAGAGCGAAGTAGCTGGGCTGGGAGCGCGGTTCAGGTGAGCCAGCAGTGCTGTCAATGACGGGGAACCCACAAGGCCCAGGGAAGACCATGCCTGGCCTAACCCCGGCACCTCACCTACAAAATGAAAAGTTTGGTTAGGAGGAGGGGTCCATCCTTGATCCAAAGGAGGAACCTTCAGGGCAAGGAGAGATCCCAGAAGGAGCACTGCTTGGGCCC
Source organism: Macrobrachium nipponense (assembly GCF_015104395.2). Lineage (NCBI taxonomy): Eukaryota > Metazoa > Arthropoda > Malacostraca > Decapoda > Palaemonidae > Macrobrachium > Macrobrachium nipponense. Next base: position 31,079,145 of record NC_061107.1, on the reverse strand, counting down.
GCCGCCAATGCTCCTTCCTCCCCTTTCACCCCCCGACTCATCGGAAAGGTAAGAGAAGAGAGAAGCCTCCCCCGGAAGGATAGTAGTGAACGTAGGGCGACTGCTAGGGGACAAGAATGAGGCAGAAGGGTCAAGTTCAGGAGTGGAAGGGGGCAAAACATTACCCACCAAGGATTTTGGTCTCCTGACATATCTCCTCCTCCCAGCAAACTTCTCCCACTGGGCAGAGGACCACGAGCAACACTTGGTACAAGTTACATTGCTATCACAATCAATGCCTTGGCAAGAAGCACACAATGTATGTGGATCTACTTCCACCGAGGCTCTAATTTTATTGCATTTCTTGCTGTCTACTCCCGAGCATCGCCTGTTGGAAGTAAACGGCAACAAAGGCTGGAGATATAGAGTTTGTTGAGGGTTCATATTAAACAACTCAAACAAAACCACACAAACAGCATACACACACAAAAAAAAGGAAAAATCCCACCGGGAAAGAAGTGGTGAAAATCCAGCAAGACAGTCGGGCAGAGAGTGAAGTGATGTGTGCTCACACAATGACAGCCAAAAGCAAATTGGACGCTCAACCCCAGTCTTGGTATAATCAATGACCGGATGGTAGTCAAGTACTGTACCGCCTTGTTTGAAAATTCAGCGGCTGTGTCCAAGCTTCACCTTAAGTTTTTCCTATTGTAAAGGACCGACAGTTTGTATACCATGTAGGAACAAATGTTCCTGATAGTACCCTCAAGCAAGGGAACACTAACCCTTGACTAGCACAGCCCTACAGCTGAGAATGCTGGGTATATTGTAACCATCTGGCATAAAGGAGGTACTGTAAATGCGACACCTGAGACAAGCCAGCCATTAGAGGATAATTTTCTTCAATCCTCTGAGAGCATTTATAGCAGTTACAACTGTGATTGTAAGAGCTGCTATATCGAGAGAACCTTACCTATTACAGTAGCTGCATCATCAGGTTCAGTACAACTCCCAAGCCACAGGCTTACCAATGAGTTGACTCCAACCTCTTTGATCACCAGCTCTGCGTCCAGATAACTTCCAAACCAACAGCAAAATAAAGTCAGCAGAGTCTCATACAGTTACCTGGGAATTAACTACCTAGTCTACTGCAGATAACTACCCAGTTCTAATGACAAAGTATAAAATGGATGGCAAAAGTTAAACTAATGCTTGAAGTAGTACATGATGACTTGCTCATCTTTTAGAATAATGACAATTTTCATAATAAAATAAATTATTTAGATACTTACCTACTGTTAAAGTTAGTTTTACTTATGTGCTTGGCTAATTCACTAGGAATGTCTTTGTATTCATCTGTTTCCTGTTAGATGGAGCTGGAATTTTTACAATCTGTCATATTTCTTCATGACCACCCACTAAGATGTGGGGAGGCTGGGTGGGCCCCTTTAACAGTAGGTAAGTATCCAAATAATGAATTTTATCATGAAAATGATCACTATTTGGTATGAATCTTACCTACTGCTAAGTTAGCTGACTACCACATGGAATGAGGATGGTTAGTTAGTGCAGCCAGAGAAACACAGACCAGCCAAGCAAACTGAAAGCTTTTTAAGGAGAAAAAACTTCTAAACATTCCTACCTGATGTGTGATCCTTACCGGCAAATACTATTGTCACCAGACGCTGGAACCACAAAAGAGCGTAAGGTCCTCGTAGCAAGACTTATCAGAGGATCCTTACAGGGTAAAAAAGGACTATCTCACAGAGTACTGGTGATTCGTGTGCCCGAGTTGAAACCCCATAATCAAAAGTTCAAAAAATAAAGATAATTACAACTTTCATATATGAAGGTACACTCTCATATGTACACCAATATGTACCTTCATACTCCTAAAATTCAATACCTGGCTTCCTAACAACTAACGATAAGATGGAAAGCCAAGGTTACTATCAATTTGGTACAGAAATAAAGATGTATATGGTACAGAAGCCATGAGAATTATCTCCAAGAATGTAAAATACTAAAGAATCAATGTAAAATACTAAAGAATCAACTGTGTTTGCATAGATTTTAGCCATCTTGGACATAGGAGTGATTGGCCTTTCAACACCACAAAAAAAATTCTTAACTTCTCTAACAATTTCACGTTTATCCAGGTAAACCCTTAAGAGTTCTAACTGGACATAAGACATTCAATATTCTATTGCTACTTAAGAAGATAAATCAGGCATTGACACAAATCTTGGAAGGTATTTCAATTCTAAATCTTTTCTCTATGCAAAGAAGGAAAAGAGAGAGGAGTTGCCACTACTGCAAAGAACATGACAGGGATTGAAGCTCCCTAATACAGCCTCTTAATAGGTCTAATCTGGACATTAAGACAACAACTTCATCGTTGCTTATTAAAGCAGTTAAATTAGGCACTGTAACCAAACCTGAGAAGGGATTACTCCTCTACATCTTATTTTTTAGTAAAGAAAGAAAAGAGGGGTTGCCACTAGAACAATGTTCCCAACAAAAAAGGGCTTGAAGGTTACTAATACACTTTGTTGCAACAAGAGCCAAAAGAAAAGAATCTTCAAAATCCTCAAAGGGCTTAACTGAGGTTATGTCAACATCCGAAGGCTTACATCTAAATTTCATTGTAAATCTTGATTGGAAGAAGAAATTTCCAGAACAAAAACTGAAGACCTTTTCAAACTTTAAGTCATGAAAAAAATTCTAGTCAGCATGATGCAAAACTGAAAGCAACGTAAAGTAGAATCCCTGATTGCTGTGACAGAAAACTGCTTTGCTTATTTAAGATACTGGTGCACAGAGCTTAAATCAAGATACCTAGTGGAACAGATGCTGGATATCACTCAGGACAGGACAAGCACCAAAATCAAAACTAGCCACTGTTATTGAAACACAGGTCTAAAAGTTGGGGGCCTTCTAGATTTAAGGATTGCTTCTTTGGCCATTCTAGGAATGCCCTTAGTCGGTAACAGGTAATTGATGGCATGAAGAAATATGACAGAACATAAACATTCCAGCATCATCTGGTGGGAAACATGAATACATACAGTCCTAGAGAGTTAGCTGAGCGTACTTTGAATTTTTAAAATGCTGATCGCACCAAAGGCGTGAAAGTAAACTAACTTTAACATTAAATAAGATTCATTCCAAATACAGGCAGTCCCCGGGTTACGACGGTCTCGGCTTACGACGTTCCGAGGTTACGACGCTTTTCAATTATATTCATCAGAAATTATTTCCAGGGTTACGATGCATGTTCCAGTTACGACGCCTACAAATGCTGATCTGGCAGATGAAATATGACACCAAAAATGCAAAACAATCAATATTTAAAGTTTTTGATGAAAAATGCAATAAGAATGCAGTTTACATAGTTTTGAATGCACCCAAAGGAATAAAAAGTAAGGTTTTCTTAGGATTTTTGACAATGTTCCGGCTTACGACGTGTCTCAAGAATGGAACCCCCGTCGTAACCCGGGGACTGCCTGTAACAAAGGTAGTACCTACATGGAGTCTGCAACTATTACAAGTCTCCACTGGTGATCCACTGTTACTAAAAGCCCAAGATTCTTTTTCTACAACTATAATGTCCTTTCATTTCAAGAAATATGAAAAGAAATAGTAAGTACTATCATCTTCCTGAATAAAAAAACTGGTGAGGAGACTTAAAAGAAAATCTGATTTTTACCTGGGTCCTATTTACCAGAACCCACACATGCACAGTACAAGAGGTTTGATTAATCTCATCATTAGAAAACTGCAAATGTAGGCCAGATGTGGTATTTTTGTAAAACATTAAATACGTATGTCTTGTTATGGTAATGTTACTGCTGATATTGTCTTGTTCACAGCACGATAAAAGAAATTACTTTTGCTAACCTTTCCGTGAGGGAATCCTTGACGTACGGAGGAAGCTTAGAGGCACGAGTATTTGGGTACATGAAAGGAGCATCAGTTTCTACCAGCAAACGATCAAGAGGCACAATACCATCCTCTAATATCCTTCTAACACCATCCTCAGATTTATCCTTCCAAACATAACCTGATAAAATATAAAACCAATTATATCTTGCCTTGTGTTCACTTCCTACCACAACTTGACAAAAACTTTAATTACAGTCAACTTACAAATCTACTTTATCACTGAAACTTACCTGTTAAACCTATATAGCATCCTTCTTTTAGGTAGGCTGCTGCCTGAGCTGCATCACCAGTGAAACAATGGATGACAACAGCAGGAAGACGTGCCTTATATTTTTTAAGCACTTCAAGCACCTCCTTGTGGGCATCTCGTTCATGTACAAAAAGTGGCTTCCTTAATTCACACGCAAGCGAGACCTTAAAAAGACAATGTATCATAAACTCCATTATACTAGGACATTATGAACATCTTTACATTTCTACAATTAAGATGATGTAACAAACACAACTTGACAATTATATACAAATTTTTCTCTCCAGACTGTGAGTACAATCCCTGAAAATTAATAATTCTTATTATTCTGTCAGCATTTCTTTGAGGAAATCTTGTCAGTTTATCAGCTTTTAATTAAAATTGATGACCTTTATCATGTAAGATCTTAAGAATAACTCTCATTACATTAACAAATTATAGTCAACTGTGAAAATCTGACCATCTTATATTCAGGCTTTGTAGACTGCAGAACAATAAAGTCAACCCATGTATGTCATTTAAAAAAATAATTTTGTTTTATATAAAATATTAAGAAACAGTATGCCATAATATTTACTTTCCATTCAAAACTATCAATCATACAGAACATTAATTGCAGTCCACAATTTCCCCACACCTGCATTCTTGTGTTTTACAAAATGGAAAAGGAGTCACTAAAGCTAAAGTGACTTTTCACACAAATGTCAACAATCCATTGTTATGTAGTAAGTAACCTCACTGTTTTGCACGGTAGTACTCATGTGAAACTGTAGAACAAGGAGGTGGAAGGTGGGCACTTCACGTATGACTGATTGGTGTGTGAGAAGTGTAAGTTATAAAAAAATGAAATTTGTTTTATCATAAAACAATGACAGATTCTGAATGACAATTTACATGGAAAGTCAAATAGTTGCGAGTCCCACCATTTGAAAAAGTTTAGTATCCTGTGCAATACTTGGAGACAAAATAAGTTAGAGACCATGTGACCCCAAGATATTTTCACCAGGGTTCTGCAAATAGCACAACATCCTGAGAAGAGCAACTAGTGATATACAGTACATGTATATTATATTAAAAAAAAGGTGCAGAGACCAACTCACCACTCAAGTGAAATGTAGAGCTTGCAACAACGGAAAGCTAAGCTCTTGTGGAAGAATGTCAAAGTAAAAAGGTTATTCATTAAACAGAAGAGAAGAGTACATTACCTATTCCACCCTAACTTACAACTTAACCTGCCACAATTAAGTCCCATTAACCCTCTTACGCCGACTGTACGTATTTTACGTCGACTTACAAGTTTTTTTTAAAATTCGCGGAAAAATACTCATAGGCCTACCAGCCTAAAACTTTTGAATCACGCGCCTTGGGGGATGCTGGGAGTTCACGGATCAAGGTGTTGTTTTGTTTACAATCGTTACGCAGGCGCGCAAGCGCGAATTTCTTTCTTGCCGCACTAAAAAGTATCTGTGACACATCTCTGAAATTATTTCGTCACTTTGACATAATTTTTGTACCATTGTAAATTAGCCGTTACATGAAGTATTATATATGAAAATGTGCGCATTTTTATGTAGAATACAACAATAAAATACTCATGATTGTTGATTTTATCAGTTTTGAAATATTTTCATATAAATAACGATAATTGCCAAAATTTCAACCTTCGGTCAACTTTGACTACCGAAATGGTCAAAAAACGCAATTGTAAGCTAAAACGCTTATATTCTAGTAATATTCAAGCATTTACATTCATTTTGCAACAAATTGGAAGTCTCTAGCACAATATTTCGATTTATGGTGAATTTATGAAAAAAATCACATTTTCTTTACGTCCGCGCGGTAACTCTTCCGAAAAAATCATACGTGCGATTGTGGTAATGTTTGCACCATTTTAAATTAGCCGTTACATAAAGTTTTATATATGAAAATGTGCGCAATTTCATGTAGAATACAACAAAAAATAATTGAAGGTTGTAGCTTTTCTCATTTTTGAAATATTTGCATATAAATCACGATAAATAGAAAAAAAACCACGTTCGGTCAACTTTGACTCTACCGAAATGGTCGAAAAACGCAATTGTAAGCTAAAACTTTTACAGTCTAGTAATATTCAGTCATTTATCTTCATCTTGAAACAAATTTGAAGTCTCTAGCAAAATATTTAGATTTATGGTGAATTTAAAAAAAAATCTTTCCTTCCCTCCGCGCGTGGATTCTCCGCCACAAATCTCCGAAATGCGTACGTCCTATTCTCGGAATATTTGCTCCGATTCATATTGGGCATTTCATAGTACTTTATATATGAAAATGTGCGCAATTTCATGTAGAATAAAACGAAAAATATTTGAAGGTTGTAGCTTTTCTTATTTCCAAAATAATTGCATATAAAAAATATATATATAGTAATAGTAATACAATTATATATGAAATTTCGTTTTTGCACTATCATATATCGCATTATTTATATATGATAATGATAATTTTTTTCATTTCTGATGGTTGCATACTAAACTTCAGGCAATGACAAAAAAAGGAGCCACAAATGAATTCTTAATCTTGAAAACTAAGCATGCTGTGATTTTTTGAAAAAAATATTTTTTCCGCTTCCACGTTCACTCCGAAACCCCTCTGGCATACGGGAGACAATTTTTTATTTACCGCTCCGGCGTAAGAGGGTTAAGTAAAATCCTACTCTTTGTACATAAAACCCGCGAGGTAAAAACTGGCAGATTTACTGATATCATGAGTGCGAGTGCCTACACTATGAAGCTTGCAACCTCATGTTCCCCTTGAAGGCTAATGAAGCTAAGAGGGCTCTGATCTTAGGCGTAGTCTGTTACTGGCTAGTTATCTTCCAAAATCACTGGACATCCATACCTCTTTAGGGACCTTATTTAAAGACCTTTCACAATATTCTCCATAGTAAAACAGCTCTTGTATGACTAGTACTTTGCACAATTATGATGTACACTTAGCAACAGTGCTTCAGTTTCAAATACATAAAATTCTATGAACTACGTGTATTTCAATTGGGGCCTCTCCACTCCAAGCTCATCCTCCCCATCACCTAGGTAAAACATTATATAAATAATAATAAAATAAAAAAGCTCATGTCCACTGAGATCTGCACCTCCACCATATCATAATTCTCCTATCTCTTCACTATTCTAGTCTTATGTATGCCAGGCAAAGCAATCCTCCTTCATTATTATGATAATTTTTGTTGTAATTTGTACTTTGCATAGCTAACAAACCTGAGGTCTTAACAGTAGGATAAATCTTCTGGCACCAGCTGGAAACTGGTTAAAAACAATAAAAAATTGTAAATGCTACGAATCTGCGGGCATCTGGCACCCAATACGTATTGCATATTTCTGTGTATGTATAAGACAACCTGATATTCACCCCAAAACATTGGGGGTCATCTTATACTACCATTCTAAAAATCAAACCTTGAATTCTAGGTGATGTTTATAGGTGGGCTAGCAGTGTGATAGCCATTGACATACATGAAATGATTCACATTATGATATAAACTGATAATAACGACAGTAAAACCATTATTACCTCATACACTATTGGCATATTTGAGAAATAATTCCATGACAATGAAATCACCTTTTATGTATGTGAGCCCAGCTGAGAAAATGTAAACATCAAGTTATGGTTGAGCTCACAGAAACACTTATCTTTTGAAATCTTTTCAGAAATGTTAATGAAGGTGTAATTATGGTAGTATAATAACATTCAGGATAATGTAATGCTTATTTTTCATTAGAAATTCATTATTAATTTGGTGGTACGTAACTTTTCCAAACAATGTGGTCATAAGAACAATAATAATACATTATCATAAATCATACATTATCGTAATGTTGCTTGCAACTGGAGATGAAGCATAAATGTAATAAAATAATTTTTACGTTATATATAATTGGCATATCTTCATATAAATAGCTTATTCATGTCACTGACATCTACTTTTTAATGTGAGGCCAGCCAGCTGACAAAATATAAACATCAAAATATACATAGTAGCACTAACAACAACGATATCTATCTTTCAGTATCCTTTCGGAATTTTAACGGAAGTATAGTAATAACCTTTAGATAACGTAACATTAATTTTTCATTAAAAATCCATAATCATTTTGGTGAAATAACACAATTTTGGATAACATACAACTGTTTAGAACAATTTAGTTACATGAACAATAATTATGTACGATAATTATCATACACTACATTAACCTCTTTGCCTCCATCTCTTTATCACATCTACATCTTCTAATTAAATAACCTCTTTGCCTCCATCTCTTTATCACATCTACATCTTCTAATTAAATAAGTTAAAATAAAAGTGAATGATAAAAGTATCGTTAGAAACACTATACTAGTTGTGTAAATGCATACAGCCAAAAACAACCGAACAAAAAACAGCTGGTTTGCTATGAATAACCGAATCGCATAACACAAGCTGTTTTGCTTGCATTTCAACCATCGTACGATAGTTAATAATTACTGTAAATGACATTAGGTAGCATAGAACTGATATATTTTTACATTAAAGTACTGCATATACCCTTATTCACTATGGAGAAAAGATCGGTAAGGAAATATAGTACTGCTAAATTCAAGCTGCAAAATGTTGCACAAGCTGAGAACAAGTTCAAGCCTCTAATGACTATATAAGTTACCTTGCATCAGTCAAATGGATGAAACTCCCCTAAACTTCGTTGTGCCATCAAACTAGATCGTAAATAAAATTGGAGAGAAAAAATATTTTAATCAAAACTACTGGGCAAGAAAACACATTTACTGTTGCTTTAATGCGTATGGCAGATGGGATGAAACTCCCCCCCCCCCCCCCCCCCCCCCCCCTCCTGGTTATCTTTAAACCAGAATTGATGTCTAAACAAAAATTCCAGAATGGCATTACAGTCCCAGTTCACGAAAACATAAGCAATGCAAATGGCACATGATCGCTATGATTGTATTTTACAGAACAATAGTAACATGAGAATAGTGTACATAAATATCAATGAATACAATGAAGTAAAGCATACCTTTTTAAAAGATCCATGGAAAAGACGTATAATCATTATGTTTATATCTTATGTTACGAAACTAATATGTGAATATTACATATGCTAATTTTATATCATGTATGATGTAACAACCTCCTTAAGATTAGCTTAAAAATTAGGTCTTTAAAACACGGTTATATACGGGAACCAAAAGCCAACCTATACACTGATGGTTTTGTAATTTAGCAGTTGTCTTATACTAAAGATATGAGAAAAATTCATGAAAATGTGTTATAAGTTTTTACTTAGTCTTCTTAAAAGGTCGTCTTATACATGGAAATATACAGTAGTTGAGGTGGAAGCAAGTCAGAGACCATGCTTGAACCTAATGATGCATCAGTCTTTCTTCCAACCTAGGATGAAACATAAGAGGGGTGGCTAGAGGTGGGCAGTCAATGTTAAGACCTCAGATTTGTTTGCTATGAAAAACTACATTTTTATAATAAAATTAGATTTTAAACATATTTACCAAGTAATTACCTGCAGCTGAAAGCTTTCTAACACAGCAGTCAAAATACAGTAAACTCTCATTATCTGCGTTTGATAATCGCGAATTTGGTACAACGCGATAATGGTAAATTAAACTATAAATTTTGTAAATGCAAAAAATCGCTGAACACTGGGAGTCTATAAATTTTTTTATCGTGAAAAATTGCTGAACAGAGCAGTTCAAAACCCGAAAATTGCGCTCAAAACTTTGTGTGTACGTTGTTAAATGCCCGGTAGTTCCACTAATGCTCTGCATATTTTCTTTACAAATTATCCCGCCGAATTATTAAATATCAAACTTAAGAGAGGCCAAATTATAATCACCTAACTTATTAACCTCCATATCTTTATGGCATCTTCTAAGTTAAATAAGTTAAAAAAAGTTCAAGAGAATGACGAAAGTATTATTTTGATGTTATACCTGTTGCATAAATATGTACAGCCATGAGCAATCAATTTTTTTGCTAGTACAACCGGATCCGATAACAACATCTGTTTTGCTTGTATTTCAACCATCGTACGATAGTAAACAATTACCGTAGTTCATGTTATAAATGATGTTATGTAGAATAAAACTCATATAACTTTATGTAATAATTTTATTTGCTGTGAGATCAAGGCAATATACTGTTAAATCTAAACTGCAAGTTGTAGCTGAGGCTGTTAAAATAATATTCAGGCATGGGTAAAACTCCCAAACTTTGATATGAATTCAAACACAACCGTGGATAACACAGAGAAAATTATTTTAATCAAAACTACTGGGCATGATTCAAACTACTGTGCATGATTCAAAGAGCACATTTCACTGTTGTTTACACATTGATAAAAGACAAATAATGTAAAGCTCTTTTTACGACGAAAACAAGTGAAAATAACGAACAGAATTGAAGGATTTTTACGCAATCTATTAACAAAAAAATAATTAAAGTCAAATCTTGGCTTAAAAATGCGTCGTATAACAAAAAATGACTTTGTCTCATATAAGTAAAGTATCTAGATATTCATTTATGCTAACTAGGAGTAAGAACATTTGCTGAGAATCTAGCTGAATAATGCAAAATAAACTCGTATTCACCATCAGCTAAATTCCAAAACAAAACATTGACCGCTATGTTAGTATTTTATAGTACGATATGAGGATACATACAATATTACTGGATAAAGCGAAGTAATGTATAAGTTTAAAAAAACTTCATGGAAAAGATGCATATTTATTACGTTTGTATTTTATAATTATACGTAGCTATCAGCAAGCCTGATACCTTTCAATTATGCCGAAGTCAGACTGAATCTGATTCTCTTTTCTTGTTCATTTTTTTTTTATACTGAATTATTATAAGATCCGATTCTCGTTTCATGTTCAATTTCTTTCTGTACTGAATTATCATATGTCAAAATGCACTGAACCTCCAGAATTACCCAATAATAATTGGGTATACTGTAGGGCTACTGTATATACATTTGATTATCATAGCGTGCGCAAGGCTCCTTCTTCTTTACCTTCTGCTTTTCCCATTTCTATATGGGGTCGCTGTTTCTAGTCAGCCTTCTCCATCTTCCTCTGTCCTGTAAATCTTGTTTTCTTAGACCCTTTTCCTTCATGTCACTCAATTTATCTTTCCACCTGAACTTTGGCCTTCCCCTCCATCTTCTGCCCTCCACCTCCATGTTCATAATCCTCTTCCATACATGTTCTTCTCCTCTCCTAAGGACATGACCAAACCATTTGAGTCTTCTTTCCTGAGCTTTTTTTTGAAACCTTTAATACTTTGACTGTCCCCTTGATCAATTCATTCATGATCTTATCTCTTTGTGACACCACACCTCCACCTCAGCATTCTCATCTTGGCCACTTCCATTCTTCTTTCTTGTTCTTTCTTTATTGGCCAAGTCTCTGCCCCATAGAGCATGGGTGGTATAACTACACTTTTACAAAACTTTCCTTTGACTTTTGCATTGATCCTCCTGTCACAAAGTATCCCTGATGACTTTCTCCAATTCATCCATGCACACTGCATTCTATTACTGACTTCTGCATCCAAGTTTCCATTCTCACTCACAACAGAACCAAGATATTTGAAGGAGCTAACCCTCTTCATGTATTCTTTGTCCAATTTCACAGTTCCCTGCCATTCCTCTCCACCTGTCCACATATATTCTGGCTTTGTTCTGCTAATTTTTAAGCCTCCACTCTCTAGTTCTTCTCTTCATCTTACTACCTTGAGTTGAACACCTTCTCTTGTTAGATCAGTTAGCACAATGTCATCAGAAAACATTGCACACCAAGGCACCTCTTCTCTAACTTCCGATGTTATAACATCCATCACAATATCAAACACATAGGGACTAATGGCTGAACCCTGGTGTAGACCAACTTTCACCTTATACCAACAGTGCTTCTTACTTGTGTGGTGGCCTCTGCATACATATCTTTCATTACTCTGACATAATTTTCAGAAACTCTTTTCTCTCTCAAGCACCTCCATACTTCCTGCCTAGGTACCCTATCATATGCTTTTTCCAAGTCAATAAACACCAGATGTAGTCCTCTCTATTTCTCTCTATACATATTTCTCTACTATCTGCCTTAGTGCAAATATTACAGCAACTGTGCTCTTTCCTGGCATAAAACCAAATTGTTCTTCACAAATCGTGGTTTCCAGTCTCAATCTTCCTTCTATAATCCTCTCATATATTTTCATTGTATGTGTACACAAGAATACTCTTGTTAATTTTATTCAATTTCTCTTTGTACTGAATTATCATTAATCAATATACATTGAACTGAGAGATTTAACTGATATCAATAATTACTAAACCATATATGCATAGAGTAACTATATATGGTTTAGTGTAGGCTAGGTACTATATATGTGAAGTTGGTACTAATTACCCTAGTGTAGGCTAGGCTATATTCGAGATACAATTTTTTCAACAAACGATGGTCTTTTTGGAACCTAACCCCATCGTAAGTGGGAGAAGACCTGTACATATCTATTTCAAGTTCAGTACTTTGCATTTAGGTAAAGTATAAATAAAACTTTGGTCTATATTGCATTGGTTTACCATAATTCTTATGGGGAATAGGTGTTTCATAACCGTGATTTTGATATCCACGACCATTTTCGGAAACTAATTAGGCGCGGATAACGAGAGTTGACTGTATTACGAATTTTGTGGCGGAGCCCCATCGCTGGTGTAGGTGGATAGGACCTGCCCACTTTTGGGACTGTTAGGTACAAAACTGCAGAGAGAACCAATTCATCTGGCCTGCCATGTCCATCTGTGCTTGCAGATGTAGGACAAGGCTGTTGTGTTGTCTGCAAACACTGCTACTATCTTCCCAGACATTTGGCAAGAAAAGTGCTTTAGTCCAAAAAAGATTGCCAATAATTCTTAACGATTATGTGAAGAGCTTTCTGGTCCTCTGACCAAAACTTCGCTACCTTTTGAGATTCTCAAGAATCTGTCAGAACAACTGTCGTAACACGGGGACTGCCTGTACAGGCAGTCCCAGGTTAACAGAAGACTTGGTTCATGGCAATCCGGTTTTATTAAAATCGGCGATTTATGGCACTATAATGGGCCATTAACCAAAACTTGGCACCATAAGTACCTTAAATCGTCGAGTTTCAGTTAATGGCGGTTTTCACTCAACAGCACCCAGCCAAGAACGGAACCCCTGCCAATAACCGGGGACTGCCTGTATTCTCTTGAACTCTTCTCTCAACTGTTATCCAAATGCTTTTGACTACTAATTGCATATTAATTTCCTTGGTTCCGAAGTCTTTTCAATTTCACAAGTTATCACACTGGTACTTCTGGTCATTCAGAGCATAGATCAAGAGACCCAGAAAATAAAGATGAAGTACTGTACATGCATCAAAAGGTGGAACTTGGAGAAAACTCCACAGATGCACTAAGAAGTAATGACTCACAGTTACGCAAAAAGATAGAAATACATGAAACAGTGGTAAGCAAATAGCTGAAAGGTGGGTGCAATAAAAGGCTGAAGAGTCACTATAAACACTCTTTCATATTGCCTACAGTGTGCAACATGAGGTACACTGAAGGTGCTTCTCCCTTGGGCTAAAGCATTTTATCACCTTACCTGCTTTTCAAAGACCTCAAGCTGAACATCCTGAGGGGAAAAATTTCTATTGAAGTCCAATCCACACTCGCCTATGGCCACCACTTCGTGATTGGCAGCCAACTCTCTCAATTCCCCTTCTGTCTCCTCATCCCAGGACTTTGCCTCATGAGGGTGTACCCCTACAATTATAAAAGAAAAAGAATTTTCAATCAAGTCAAAACATTAATTATGAAACAAATACCAGAATTAGGGCTGCCACCATCAGCATTACTATCATTCTCAAAAACAAAGTATACTACATTAGTTTCTTCTGGAAAAGGTCTGCAAGTGTTAAAATTCAACAAGTATATGAACACACTTTTTACATATAGTTAACCCTCTTATGCCGAAGCGGTAAAAAAAAAATTGTCTCCCGTGTGCCGGAGGTGTTTCAGAGTGAGCGAGGAAGCGAAAAAAATATTTTTTTCCAAAAATCACAGCGCGCTTAGTTTTCAAGATTAAGAGTTCATTTTTGGCTCCTTTTTTTGTCATTGCCTGAAGTTTAGTATGCAACCATCAGAAATGAAAAAGATTATCATTATCATATATAAATAATGCGATATATGATAGTGCAAAAACGAAATTTCATATATAATTGTATTCAAATCGTGCTGTGCGCAAAACGGTTAAAGGTAACAAATTACTTTTTTTCCATTGTAATGTACACTAAATTGCAATCATTTTGGTATATAACACATTGTAAAACGATAAAAGCAACACAGAGAAAATATTATCACAAAATAATGCATGAATTCGTAACGCACGGACGTAAACAAATATTTTTTTCAAAAATTCACCATAAATCTAATATTGTCCTAGAGACTTCCAATTTCTTTCAAAATGAAGACAAATGATTGAATATTACTATACTGTAAGAGTATTAGCTTACAATTGCAGTTTTTGACCATACCTGAAGAGTTAAAGTTGACCGAATGTCGAATTTTTTTATATATATATTTTATATGCAATTGTTTCGAAAATAAGAAAAGCTACAACCTTCAAATATTTTTAGTTTTATTCTACATGAAATTGCGCACATTTTCATATATAAAACTCTATCAAATGCCAATAAATATGAAAATGGAAGCAAATATTCCGAGATGGTACTACGCATTTGGAGATTTGTGGCGGAGAATCGCGCGCGGAGGGAAGGAAAGATTATTTTTTAAATTCACCATAAATCTAAATATTTTTGCGAGAGACTTCGAATTTGTTTCAAGATGAAGATAAATGACTGAATATTACTAGACTGTAAGAGTTTTAGCTTACAATTGCGTTTTTCGACCATTTCGGTAGTCAAAGTTGACCGAACGTGGTTTTTTTCTATTTATCGTGATTTATATGCAAATATTTCAAAAATGAGAAAAGCTACAACCTTCAATTATTTTTAGTTGTATTCTACATGAAATTGCGCACATTTTCATATATAAAACTTTATGTAACAGCTAATTTAAAATGGTGCAAACATTACCACAATCGCACGTATGATTTTTTCGGAAGAGTTACCGCGCGGACGTAAAGAAAATGTTATTTTTTTCATAAATTCACCATAAATCGAAATATTGTGCTAGAGACTTCCAATTTGTTGCAAAATGAAGGTAAATGCTTGAATATTACTAGAATATAAGAGTTTTAGCTTACAATTTGCGTTATTTTTCGACATTTCGAGGTTAGAGTTCAAAGTTGACCGAACGGTTTGTAAACTTTTTGGCAATTATCGGTTAATTTATATGAAAATATCTCAAAACTGATAAAAGCTACAACAATGGGTTGTTTTTAGTTGTATTGTGCATGAAATTGCGCACATTTCCATATATAAAAACTTTATTATAATGGCTAATTTTAATATGGTGCAAACATTACCACAATCGCATGTATTATTTTTTGTTTTTTTCGGGGGGGGGGGAAGAGTTACCGCGCGGACTAAGGAAAAAGTTTTTTTCATAAATTCACCATAAATCGAAATATTGTGCTAGAGACTTCCAATTAGTTGCAAAATTAAGGTAAAGGATTGAATATTACTAAAATATAAGAGTTATAGCTTACAATTGCGTTTTTTGACCATTTCGGTAGAGTCAAAGTTGACCGAAGGTTGAAATTTTGGCAATTATCGTTATTTATATGAAAATATCTCAAAACTGATAAAAGCTACAATCATGAGTATTTCATTGTTGTATTCTACATAAAAATGCGCACATTTTCATATATAATACTTCATGTAACGGCTAATTTACAATGGTACAAAAATTATGTCAAAGTGACAAAATAATTTCCGAGATGTGTCACAGATACTTTTTAGTGCGGCAAGAAAGAAATTCGCGCTTGCGCGCCTGCGTAACGATTGTAAACAAAACAACACCTTGATCCGTGAACTCCCAGCATCCCCCAAGGCGCGTGATTCAAAAATTTTAGGCTGGTAGGCCTATAAGTATTTTTCCGCGAATTTTAAAAAAAACTTTTGTAAGTCGACGTAAAATACGTCCAGTCGGCACACAGGAGACAAAAAATGTCGACGTAAAATACGTCCAGTCGGCGTAAGAGGGTTAATCTCTTAAGTAAACAAATGTACACTGTCTACATAAAATATTAAATCAAGAAAATCTTGTAAAAAAATATGGTAAGCATCACACACAAATAAAATTTGACACACACACAACCTTAAAACCAAATGTATAAATTCTACAATACACATACACAGATACACAAGGTCCTTTTCCATTTTTTTTTTAAATTTACCACTTTAGGGGGAACGCTGACTCCATAAGGAAGTAAGTGCTTATAGCCACCTTATGATTGAAGGGATTAGTTTCAAATTTTTATCACTTATTCTTCAACCAATAATAAATTTTTCAAACATAAAAAGTTAGAAATTAGAATTCTAAGTTAATATTTTTGCATTTGAAAAAAATTGATGTTACTGAAAAAAATAATAAAAAAGTTCTACTCAAAAATCAATTTTCCTCTTTGGAAATCAAAATATATAGTTATACTACACTATAGAATTTTCATTGAATTAGGTTGTCTTTTTTGAGATATAAGCATTTATGTTTGAGAAAATTAAGTTTTGAGAAAATGGCAACAGAAAAAAAATATGTATGCTTATTTTGTAATAACTATGACAGTGAGAAGGCTGACTTTTGCAATGAAACTTTATTGTCATACAAGAAATATGACATGGAATTTACAATATACGTAATCGAATGCATAGAACTGTGATCTCTTGATTTATATATAACCTAAATATATTTTTATAATAAAATAAGATTTTATGTATACTTACCAAGTAGTTACATAGCTATAGTTTCTAAATCCGTCGGCAGCTAGAATGTTTGAAATTCATGGTAGAGCTAGTTTGTTTTAGTCATGTGATACCCCTGGCCCACTATCAGGGGGTAGAGAGGAACCAACACTGCACGAACTTCAGTTGTTTATGCCCTAATATCCAAATGAGGGGAGGAGGGAGGGCTTTGATCATGTAACTTACTTGGTAAGTATACATATAATTTTATTTTATTATAAAAATATCATTTTTATGTATGCAACTTACCAAGTAGTTACATAGCTGAATCCCACATTGTAGGAGGTGGAATCCATGGATATTCTCATCTCTCTTAAAATTAATGAATATAAAATATGTACTTAGTGCTAGCATCCATGAGAATGCTTGTTGGTTCCTTACCTGTTTAGAGAGCTGAACAGATGATTACTGCCTCTGGAAGAGGCTAATCTTAACTCGTAGAGACGTGGCGGTATAGCCAGGAGTCGCCCTCTACTTAGTGGGATCCATGCAGTTAAGGAAGTCCGTGGCTAGCATAGTCAACCGAAAGATGCCCCTGCCCAGGGTGCAGTATGTACCATGCATCAAATTTACCAGAGTACAACATATCACTTTCAAAATTATTTTAAAAATTGTACCCAACTAAAAAATTGACTGAAGGGTACTCCTAGTAGACAAATAGTACCTCCAGGCTCCCCTTAAAACTAAACCTTATTCAAAGTGAAGACTAGAATAGGAAGGAATGACTTTCTAGACACCCTTACCTAACATTGTGGCAGCCGCTAAACGGACCCAGGGTACTGCAATTTTCATAAACTGTTTCGATTTCTCGCAGGTAATGAGAGGTGAACACTGATTTGCATTTCCAATATGTTGCTTGTATAACGAATCCAAAGAGGGGTTATGTTTAAAGAAAAGCAACTTAACCATTGCTCTCACCTCGTGAGCCTTCACTTTTAGTGTATTAAAATCGGTTTCTTTCACTTGGGAATGAGCCTCTACAATAAGATTACGTAAGAACAATGCCAAGGCATTCTTAGATATCGGGCGAGAAGGATTCTTTACAGAACACCATAAATTATCGGACAAGCCCCTAATTTTTCTTGTCCTTTGTAGTTAACATATTAAAGCTCTGACCAGAAACAGTGACCTCTCTTCTACTTCCAGTCCTACTAAGTCTGTCAAATTTTTAATAATGAAAGAATGAGGCCACGGCTTAGAAGGAGTCTCTTTTTTGCTAAAAACCCCAAGGTTAATGAGAATACAGCATTACCTTGAGCAAATCTTACTCTCTTGTCCATGGAGCTTAGTTCACTCACCCTTTTCACTGTAAACAAGGCTACAAGGAACAGGGTCTTTCTCATCAAATCTCTAATTGATGAATTGCACAATGGCTCGAAAGGAGGTTCCGAAAGCCATTTAAGGACTACATCTAAGTTCCATGATAAGATCTTCAAACCTTTAGGCTTTTCTGTATAAAAGGATCTAATGAGATCCTGAAGATCTTTATTCATCGATATATCTAATCCTCTGTATTTAAAAACCGATCCCAACATTGCTTTATATCCTCTGATAGTTGAAGCTGACATGCTCCTAGCTGTCGTCAGATGTAACAGGAAAGACGCTATTTCCGTTATAGATGTCTTAGAAGATGAAATGTTATGTTTCTTACACCAGGATCTAAAAACTGTCCACTTTGCCTGGTAGACATCACTTGAAAATTTTCTTCTGCATTGAGCAATAGCTTTTACAGCTTGGTTTGAAAAACCTTTTGCTCGTAAGTCATCGGACAGTCTGTAAGTGGTCAGAAGTATATCTTAGTTTTACCAAACCACTGAGCTGATTAACAGCTCTCCTAGGGCTGGCCCAAAGGATTAGATATATTTTTACGTGACTAGGAACCAATTGGTTACCTAGCAACGGGACCTACAGCTTATTGTGGGATCCGAACCACATTGTATTGAGAAATGAATTTCTATCACCAGAAATAAATTCCTCTGGTTCCGCGTTGGCCGAGCCGAGAATCGAACTCCGGACCACCGGAATGATAGCCTAGTGCAAAATGCACCCGGCCAACGTGGAACTGTAAGTGGTCAGGGACAGAGTGGACAGCCCTTGATGGAACCTCCTGAAGTGGGGCTGTCTGAGTAGACGGTTGTCTGTGGAAGCAATCTTGGCTAATCCACCAAGAGATCTAGTAGATCTGGGGACCATTCTTGTGCTGACCAGAATGGAGCAATGAGAGTCATCGAGATGGTGGTGAGACCTGAACTTGTTGATGACTACTCTCATCATCTTGAATGGAGGGAATGCATACAAGTCTGTTCGACCAGTCCAAAAGCATCGCATCCGTCGCCCATGCTTTCAGGTCTGGGGCTAGCAAACAGTAAAGAGGGAGACGATGGTTTTTTCCCATGGCAAACAGATCTAGAATTGGTTTGCGCCAGATGTTTCCACAGATCAAGGCCCACCAATGGGTCCATCATCCAGTCTGTGGGAACAACCTGCTTCTTGCAGCTTAGTTCATCCGTGAGTACATTACATTTTCCCTGAATGAATCTTGTTACCATTCTGTTCTGGTTCTGTTTTGCCCATAATAACAGGATTCTTGCCGTTTCGCAAAATGAAAAATGATATTGTTATGATACAATAAAGTTTTGTACATAGTACTTACCTGGCAGATATATACTTAGCTATAGACTCCGTCGTCCCCGACAGAAATTTGAATTTCGCGGCACACGCTACAGGTAGGTCAGGTGATCTACCGCCCTGCCGCTGGGTGGCAGAAATAGGAACCATTCCCGTTTTCTAATCAGATTTTCTCTTCCCCCTGTCTCCTGATGGGAGGCTGGGTGGGCCCTTTAATTGGTAATTGTTATAATCTGCCAGGTAAGTATGTACAAAAACTTTATTGATCTAAACAATATCATTTTTTGTTTTTGTACATTCAACTTCCCTGTCAGATATACACTTAGCTGATTGGCACCCTTGGTGGTGGGTAAGAGACAGCTAACTACTGAAATAGACAGGAAAAACAACATACGTTGTAGGTAATATATAAAAAAACCTTGGTTCCTACCTGTTTAGGCAGAAGACTTCATAGCTACTGCCTAGGAGTCTGCTTCGCCTCAAGAGCCTCAGCGAGGTAGTGACCTATGGCTAAGAGTTCTTGTGGGTCTGTCAATGGGGTCTTATCCGCTTACTCGACAGAGCCTGATGGTATTTGTCAATGGGTGCTAATCCACTTACATGACAACACACCTTGCCTAATGGCATAATCAAGGAGCACAACACTGATCCCGATCACCTGATCCTAACACCCGGGTTAGTACTGAGATTGAAAGGAGTTATCCCCAACATCCTTTCAAACAACCCTAAAAAACCCTAAAAAAACCGACACCAACATCATTAAAAACAAACATGATATTGTTATGATACAATAAAGTTTTGTACATACTTACCTGGCAGCCACACACTTAGCCTCTCCTGACAAAGGCGACGCCGCCTGTGCGACATCTTGCGCCTTTGCCAGGAGAAGGCCAAGTACATATCTGACAGGGAAGTTGAATGTACAAAATAAACTAATTAAGGATCAGTATCAGCTCCCTGTCCCAGCACCACATCAGCCGATACATACGGACCAAGAGAGAAGCATCTCTCGTAGGTTACTCTGACATCCTTCAAGTAATGAGAAGCAAAATCAGAGTTGCATCTCCAAAATGTAGCAGCTAAAATATCTTTCATAGACATATTCTTATTGAAAGATAGCGAAGTCGCAACAGCTCGTACCTCATGCGCTTTAACTCTTAGCTGCTTCAAGGAGTCATCTTGGCACTTATCGTGTGCTTCCGAGATCACACTTCTCACAAAGAAGGCCAGGGCGTTCTTTGATATGGGTCTTTTCGGGTCCCTCACCGCACACCAGAGACTCTGTCGGCAACCCTCAAGCCGATTCTTCTTCTGAAGATAAAACTTCAGTGTCCTGACTGGACAACAAGACCTTTCTATCTCTTTCCCCACCAGAGGAGAAGTCCCTTGACTTCAAAGCTTCTGGGCCAGGGCTTAGAAGGGTTCTCGTTCTTTGCCAGAAACAAAGGTTGGAAAGAACATATTGCCGAGTCTCCTCTAAATCCTACACGAGAATCTAATGCGTGGATTTCACTAATCCTCTTGGCAGTCGCAAGGGCCAAGAGAAAAATGCATTTCCTCGTGAGATCACTAAACGAGGCTTGATGAGGAGGTTCGAACTTGTCCGAAGTAAGGAACTTGAGGACTACGTCGAGATTCCAACTAGGAGGGCGAGAGGATCTAGTCTTAGTAGTCTCGAAGGACCGTATAAGATCATGAAGATCTTTGTCCTCCACTATCTTCAGGCCCCTATTCCTAAATACAGCAGAGAGCATGCTCCTGTATCCTTTGATGGTGGAAACAGCCAAATGCGATTCTTCTCTTAGGAAGAGAAGAAAATCAGCAATGTCGGTCACAGAGGTATTGGAGGAGGACAGCTTCTTTGACCTACACCATCTACGGAAGACTTCCCTCTTCGACTGAATAAACCCGCAAGGTTGAAGACCTGCGGGCTCTGGCGACTGCGCTGGCAGCCTTTCGTGAAAAGCCTCTCGCTCTGACGAGTCTTTCGATAGTCAAAAGGCAGTCAGGGAAAGAGCGGGGAGGTTTTTGTGAAACCTCTCGAAGTGGGGTTGTCTGAGCAGATCTGTCCTTTCGAGAAGAGATCTGGGGAAATCCACCATCCATTCCAGTACCTCTGTGAACCAATCTTGAGCGGGCCAAAAGGGGGCGATGAGGGTCATTCTCGTTCCTTTCGAGGCCACAAACTTTCTTAATACTTCCCCCAGAAGCTTGAATGGGGGAAAGGCGTATGCGTCTATGCCCGACCAGTCTAGAAGGGCATCGACCGCTATGGCTCTGGGATCCTCGACTGAAGAGCAGAAGTTGTCCATCCTTCTGGAGAGGAACGTGGCGAACAGGTCTATTTGTGGTTTCCCCCACAGGGACCAGAGCTTTTGGCAAACTTCGGAGTGGAGGGTCCACTCTGTTGGAAGGACCTGGTTCTTCCTGCTCAGTCGGTCCGCTCTTACGTTCTTTACTCCTTGTACGAATCTTGTAAGGAGGGTGATGCCTCATTCCTCTGCCCAGATCAAAAGAGCTCTTGCCAACTCATAGAGGGAGAAAGAGTGAGTCCCTCCCTGCTTTCGAATGTAAGCCAGAGCCGTGGTGTTGTCCGAGTTTACTTGGACTACCACGCCTCTGACCTCTGGTTCGAAGGACTTTAGGGCTAGATGTATAGCCAGAAGCTCCTTCGCGTTGATGTGCCAGGACACCTGTTCCCCTGTCCGGGTGCCTGACACTTCTTTTGTTCCCAGTGTTGCTCCCCATCCTGTCTCCGAGGCGTCAGAGAACAACACTAGGCACGGGCTCCGAATTGAAAGGGACAATCCTTCATTCCTCTTGAGAGGAGCTAACCACCAAGTCAAGTGGGTCTTGATCTCTAGGAGAATTGGAAAGGAGTCCAACAGTTCTCCTGCCTTCCGATCCCTCATCCTCTGCAGGTAAAACTGCAGAGGTCTAAAGTTGAGCCTCCCCAGGGAAAAGAACTGCTCCACCGAGGAAAGGGTACCCAGAAGGCTGAGCCATTCCCTCGCTGAGCTCCGTTCTTTCCCTAAGAAGGCTGAGCCATTCCCCTTCTCCTGAGCTCCGTTCTTTCCCTAAGAAGGCTGAGACTTTTTCCAAGCCTCAAACAATTCTTTCTTGCGACGGAAAAACTCGAAAACCCCGAGAATCCATCTGAATCCCCAGATAGACAAGGTTCTGGCTGGGGATCATCTGTGACTTCTCGAGGTTGACAAGAAGTCCGAGCGACCGTACCAGGTCTAAGGTCATTGTCAGGTCCTCCAAACACTGATGTTCCAAATTGGCTCTGATGAGCCAGTCGTCCAAGTAAAGTGATATGCTCACCCCCTTTAGATGTAGCCAACGTGCAATGTTCCTCATAAGGCCCGTGAAAACTTGAGGGGCCATAGACAGGCTGAAGCACAAAGCCCAGAACTGAAAGATCCTGGCCTGGATCATGAACCGAAGATATTTCCTTGACGCAGGATGCAGGGGGACGTGAAAATACGCATCTTGCAGGTCCAGGGAGACCATCCTATCTCCAGGACGCAGAGCCGCAAGAACAGAGGCGGTTGTTTCCATAGAGAATTTTTTCTTCTCTACGAAACGGTTCAGTGCGCTCACGTCTAGTACAGGTCTCCACCCCCCCCAGGCTTTCGGGACGAGGAACAGGCGATTGTAGAAGCCTTGGGAGTGGGGATCCTGAACTAATTCGATGGCCTCCTTTTCCAATATCTGGTCTACAAGATGCAGGAGAGTTCTTCTCAGGGCAGGGTCTTTGTACTTCGCAGACAGTGCCCTTGGGGTAGAAGTAAAGGGAGGTCTGTTTTTGAAGGGGATGAGATATCCCTTCCTTACGATAGAGAGGGACCAGGAGTCTCGTTCTGCTGGGAGAAGAGTGATCAACCGAAGGAGAGCACCTACGTTGAGAGGAGCTGCCTGTTACAGCAGTCCTCTGTCCAATTGGAGAAGGGCTTCTCGCAGTATCAGAACCATCCTGACAAAGGCGACAACCGCCTGTGCGACATCTTGTGCCTTTGCCAGAAGAAGGCTGACCCTGCGAAAAGCTAATAAGAGGAGCCTCGCGGTTGACCTCTCTCTCGTAAGGCGATGCGGGAGATCTTGGCGCCTCGCGCCTAGCTGGCGCTACGCGCTTAGATGCATGCTCAAGTCTGTCAGGAGACTCGCGCCTGCTCGGGGATTCCTGCCTGGTTGGCGCTTCGCTCTTAGAAGAAGGCGTCTCGCGCCTGGAGCGCGGCTGGCGCCTGTCCGAGGATCCTGAATTCACTGACAGAAGCCTGACAGGAGACCGGAGAATGTCAGAAGATTCTCTTGTAGCTGGCGCCTCGCGCCTCGGACGAGGAGTAGAGGAGAGGCGCTTGTGGCATGGAACGTCCAGGGGACGAGATGATCTTTTAACAGGAAGAAAAGTCCTTCCTCTGAGGAGGGTCCTTCGTGAGTACTCCCACCAAGGACGAGATTTGCTCCTGCATATTTAGGAGAATTTTAGTAGTCGAATCTTCCTTCTCCTTGTCAGAAGGAGGGGAAGGAGGTCTGGAGGACGAAGGCGACTCCGAGCCGAAAGTAGGCGAAACCAGGACTCTCTTAGCTCTCTTCCTATCCTTAGGCGAATCTTCTGGAAAGCGTTCAGGGCTCGAGTCCAATGTGGGAGCTTTCCAACTCTTCTTCAGAGGACGTGATAGATTGTCCGATCTCCACCCTCGTCTGTGAGATGAAGAATCGGACGAGGAGAAGCCCTCTTTGAGGATGCCTTTGCAATGGCGATCCTTGGCAGTTCAGGGAGGGAGCAACCACAGATCCATTCCTGCCAGAAGGGACGGCCATGATTGGTGAGGGGATTCTCCAATAACCTCCCGTAAGGCTTTCGACATTCCTTCTCCTCTGGGCCTGGGAGCTTGGAAGAGGTCTAGGCCTGGGAGCGTTGCAGAGCCGATGAGACGCCCCCTTCACTGCACTGGGAACACTAAAATCACTTTCACTGCACTTTGCCTATACCTTTCGAGAGCTAACATTTTAAAGCTCCATCCTTTTGAGGGCAGCCTTCAAATCTGCAATTTCCATGGATGAATTTGCAGTTTCTGTGAAGGGAGAAGGTGCTGAAACTATATGGGAGGAAGCAACAACTACTTGAGGATTAGGTGCTACTACATTAACTGGCTCGTTAGAGCGAGACCTTCTCAAGCTTCTGGAGGAAGCTTTTCTAGCCCTATCCTTTTCTAACTTCCTTAAGAAGGAAGTTAGAGTCTTCCATTCCTCCTCACTCATGTTCACACATTCATTGCACGTATTAGATACAGAACATTCATTCCCCCTACACCGCTTGCATACAGTGTGAGGATATACCGAAGCCTTCGGTAGTCTCACGCTACAACCCTCATTCACACATACTCTAATTGCATAGTTAAGAGTCAGACATCCTGAGAAAAATCCGAAGCAAAATCCAAAAAACAGTCCACAAATGTGTATGCCAAACCAAAGATCCAAAATGTCACCAAATAAGACAGTCCAGAAGATAAACGGCGATGAAAAACGAAAGTCAAGTCAGGAGGAACCAACAACGATGTTGCCGGAACTGGCGACAGAGAAAATCTGATTAGAAAACGGGAATGGTTCCTATTCCTGCCACCCAGCGGCAGGACGGTAGATCACCTGACCTACCTGTAGCGTGTGCCGCAAAATTCGAATTTCTGTCAGGGATGACGAAGTCTATAGCTAAATATATATCTGACAGGGAAGTTGAATGTACAAAATGAGTGGGTTCCTCCTTGTTTTCCTATGTACGAGAGCACTGTTGCACTGTGTGAATAGACTTTCACTACTTTGTTGCAGACATCATCCGCAAATTGTAATAAACCCCAGTGGATGGCAGTCAATTCCTTCCGATTGATATGCCACTGTTTCTCTTGCACATTCCAAGTCTCTGTCCCTGAGACTTTCTTGTTCCCTAGTATCGCTTCCCAATCCTGATCTGATGTGTCTGAAAGAACACTAGATTCGGGCTCAGCGGTAGAAGAGATTTCCCTTCTAAAAGTCTGTCTTTTAACTTTCACCACTGCAGGTCCTCTTTTATCTCTTGTGTGATTTGGAACACAAAAATGTCTGGAAATTTCTTTCTGTTCCAGTCTGCCCTGAGGAAGAACTGAAGATTCCTCATATGCAGTCTCTCCAGTGACACGAACTGTTCTATTGAGGATAGCATGCCAAATAGACTCATCCATTCTTTTGCTAAGCACTTCTGAAGGGCTAGAAATCGTTCCACTTTCTGCAAGCACGACCCCACTCTTTGTGGGGATGGGAAAGCCTGAAAACTCACTCAGTCTATCCTCGTCCCCAAACAGACTAGCTCCTGACATGGGAGTAACTGCGACTTTTGCCAGTTTATTAGCAGTCCTAATTCCTGAGCTAATGACAGAGTTTTTTGCAGGTCTCTGTGCACTTTCTGTCTGTTTGTGACTGAAGAAGCCAATCATCTAAGTATGTACTGTATAGGGATACTCTTATCCCGATTAGATGTAACCATTTTGCAATGGGAGCTAAGACTCGAGTAAACACTTGAGGTGCGGTCGAAAGCCCGAAACACTGTGCTCTGAATTGATAGACTTTGTTCTTGAAGACAAACCAAAGAAATTTCTTTGAGTTCTGGTGAATTGGAATATGAAAATAGGCATCTTCCATATTGACAGAAATCATCCAATCTCCCTGTCGGACTGATGATAGGACAATCTGATCCGTCTCCATCTTGAACTTTGTCTTCTGCAAAGACTGGTTCAGGGTGCTTACGTCCAACATGGGCTGCCGGCTGCAAGCTGCCCCTCCCCCCCTCATAACTTAGGCACTACAAATAGACAATTGTAAAATCCTATGGTTAGTGGGTCTCCTACTAACTCTATTGCTTTTTTCTGTAAGAGAAGAAACCTCTCCTGAAAGGACAATGAATCTCTGTGAATCTTCCGGGTAGGCTCTCAAAACTATTGGAGAGCTTGATAAGGGAGCAGTGCTCTTGAACAGAATCTCGTAGCCTTCTCTTAAGACCTCTACGATCCAAGATTCCACTCCTCCTGCTTCCTAGTTTCTCTAAAACTATTGAAGTTTTGCTCCTACAGGTGCACGAAGGGCTGACACATTATTTTCTAGCAGAGGATTTGGTTGTGGACTTTTTGATAGCTCTTGGGGTGAAGCGTACTCTATCCCTCAATCTAAGGAAATATCTAGCAAATTCCCTGCCCCGAAAGGGTTGAGCGCGCATGGCAGGTGAATGACGTGCACTGGGAATATAGTCTCGAGGGCATTTTGTAGATTGCACAAGGTCTTGTGTTGCCTTCTGCATATCAGAAGAAATTTGAACTACTATATCCTCTGGGAAAAGGCAATTTTTGTCCAGAGGAGAATAAAGCAAGGTGGACTTTTATGTGTGACATACTCCTTTGGAGGTGAAAGAGCACCAAAATTCTCTCTTCTTTAGAATGCCGAAGGTGAAAAGAGAGGCTAGTTCTGAGGATCATCTCTGATGCCTTTGTCTAGGCAAGAGATAACTCCCGAAATGCCCACAAACAAATCCTCATCCATCATTGTACAATCTTTGATTTTGCGGCCCAAGGCTCCTACAGTCCAGTCAAGGAAACCTATCACCTCAAAAACCCTAAAGATATTTTTGATGAGGTTATCTAACTCTGAAGTCGAAAACATTATCTTGGCTGAATTAAAAGCTGATCTTCTAGCAGAGTCCATAAGCCTGGAAAAGAGAGAGTTTCTCCGGTCTCGTAACATAAATGTCTTCTTGTGGAAAGACGAGGAGGAAAATTGAAGTTCACTTTGCCTTAATCTCTCTTCTCCTCAAGCCAAAGATTAATCTCTTTCAACGCCTTCCATGCTGAAAAAGAAAGCACTTATTTAGAACTTTGAAGAGTCCTATTGGTTGTCTCTCATGTAGAAAGACTGGTGAAGCAGGTGCCACTGGCGAGAATGAATCAGAAACATTCGCTACAAAGTAAAACAGTAGCAATTTGTAGCCTGTCAGAGACTACTACTACTACTATACTATACTATACTATACGATACTACTACTACTACTACTACTACTACTACTACTACTACTACTACTACTACTACTTCTTCTGATGATGATGAAATCTGTGACAGGTTCTCTTGATGTTGATCAACGCAGGAGGTACCGAAGACTGTACAAAACCCAAGATGCTGTCCAACTTGTTTTGAATGGCTGTAAATGGATGATCAGAGGCAGCCATAGCATGTGATGTCAGTAAGACAGAAGACGTAACTGTTGTCAAAGGTTGTCTCAAAACTTCATACTGATCCAGCTGTGCACCTGGCTGCTTAGACACTTGCGGGCAGCTCGGGCACCGATGGATGCTCAGGCGCTAATGGACGCTTGGGCGCCAATGGATGCTCGGGTGCCAATGGATGTTCGGGCGCCAATGGATGCTTGGGAGCCAATGAATGCTCGAGCACAGATGGATGATTGGGTGCTAATGGACACTCAGGAGCCAACAAACTTTCGGTCGCCAATGGGCGCTCAAGAAAACTGTGTTGCCAATGGGCACTTAGGAGCTGGTGGGCTCTTGTCCACCCCCAACTTCTCTTGAATTATCATGGGCTCCAGTACTGCAAGTACCCTCTGCGCCAATGGGCGCTCATACGCCAGACGAGGCTCCAGGTGCCGATAAGATCGCAGGAATCTTACACTTCTCAACACTCGTGGAAGGTACAGGAGGACATGGATCCGGCACCAAAGGACGCTCTGAGCCTTTCCTGCCTGTGACCTCCAAGAGTCTACCAGAGGAAGGCTTTCTCGACAAAGATTGAGACTTAGAGGATGGAATCCTCTCACTAAAGTGTACCTCTCCTTCCAGATCCTGAGAGAATCTCTCTGGAGAGTCCCAAAAACTACACGAAGGTTGATCCACAATGGATGGGACTCGTCAACGAAGCGCCACTGAAGTCTGGGAGAAGACTCCACGGAGCTGGATGCACTAGAGGAGAGACGCACTTCCTTAGATACACCTTTCCAATGGTGATCTGTCACAACCTGGGAAGTATCAACATGACTGCCTGACGGGGCAACTGCTTGTGGGCAGACCCCACCGACCTCCACTGGGCTACCAGTTTGCCACCTCCCAGGTTCTGGGGAGTTTGACAGGGACCGTTGCCTAGGAGAATCAGTGGGACGAACACCCACCTCCTCCACAACACTCACGCTGGCACTCACTTCACCACTTACCTTGTCCACTGGGGTTTTAAGACACACTCCTAATTTTTCCACTGCTTGAAGCATGATGAAAATTCTTTTTATCTACTCTTGCTTCTAGGTTGGCAACAGCATCAGGTACAGGTGATGGAGAAGGTTCAGGAGACAAGTTTCAGTTTCCAGTTGACAATTAATTCCTGACTAACTAAACCTTCAGCTTTAGCTCTAGAAGCTGCTGTTCTCTTTTTATCTCTGTATAACTTGTTAGTGTAGCTAGTCAAGATTTTCCAAGTTCTCTTGTCCCAATTAATACATTCCCCACAAGTTCGATCTGGTGTGCAAGTCTGACCACTACAACCTGTGAAGTGCGGATCATTACAAACTAGCAATCCTTGTATTCCAGCCTTTGCTGCAATACCTAATTCCTGTTGAGCTAGTATCGGACACGTCTGCAGATTAACCTAATACTAAGAGACTAATTCAGGAGTAAAATTTAACTATTTATATGAATTCCTAAATAGCTGAATGTTGCCGAAATGGCTACCAATATTTAAGAGTACTTCACCAAATAACTCCAACAATGAGCGACGGCAAAGGAATTCCAAAAATTGCTCTGCTGCTGAACTGTGTTAACAGCACCAGCCGGCTGAAACAACTGAAGTTTGTGCAGTGTTGGTTCCTCTCTCCCCTGATAGCACCAAACTAGCACCACCACGAATTTAAAAAATTCTAGCTGCTGATGGATTTAGAAGCTTTAGCTATGTAACTACTCGGTAAGTTGCATACATAAAATTTGCATTTATGGGGAGTGCCGACATCATAAGGACCCATTCTATAGAGTAAATGACTTAATACCTAATGACTTAAGGTTATTACCTTCCAACTTTTATCACTGATTCAATAAAATAATAATGAATAAACAGAAGTCTTGTTTCAGTCTTCTTTGAGATCAAAACATTGTTTAAAAAAAAAAAAACTTCTCAGGTAACGGCAAACGAGCAATATTTCTAGACTCAAAGACACGAATATAAAAAATATTTAGATTCTGAAGGTTCAGTTATCCCTATACGTCATTTTCTTTATTATGCTAGCACTAGAGAAAATGGGATACAAACGGGGAACAATTATCTTTTAATAAAGTTTATTTTCAAATTTCCTTTCCCTACAATTTGTCATTCACAGTATCATAAAAAACGATGGACAAATACGTCCATGAACCAATGTAAACATTCTTTTAAAGCAATGTTTCTAGATATATATGTTTATTTGTCGTAAACGGGTCCAAAATTGCGTACAGGCAGTTCCAATTATCAGTGATCCAGTTTTATGGCCTTGTCTAGCACCAAAAATCGCTGAAAATCAAATGCGCTGACTTCCAGTTATCAGCAATGATAATGGAGTAGTACGTATTGGCACCAATAGATATGTAACAGAAGCACCATTAACTGCTTATTGGCGCCAAAATCTGGTTATCAGTGATTTTTGCTTATCATCAAGCCGTCAGAACGGAACCCTCAAATAACTGGGGACTGCCTGTAAATATACCAGACTTAATCCAACTCTGACGTTTTTACAAGTCTTTTTCGTTCACAAGCGATGAACAAAATTGTCCATGAACCAATCCAAACATTCTTTTATTGCAATAATATTTCTAAATATTTATTTTAGCATAAAACTGTTGAAAACAGTCAATAGCTCACTTGGCATTATCCTGAATTATTCATATGAATGTTTTTTACAATTCTTTTTACAATTTGTGCTTCACTGTGTCATACAAGTGATGTACAAAATTGTCAATAAACCAAATCTAAATTTTTTATAGCATTAAGGATATGTATTTAGACATAAAACAGTTGAAAACTGTTAATATCTAAAATTTGATCATTCCTTGAAATTCAACAGTTGGCGCACCCCTTAAAATGCTGAGACCATTTTCAACCATGAAAATGAGTTCCAGGTGATCCACACTCGTGTTCCCCAGAATGACATTTTTTCTAAAAACATTCCAAATATAGAACAGATTTATAGGAAACCTTTTTCAATTGTAAAATTTTCATTTTACTGGTTACAATACTTTGAGTTGTTGATAACGAAGAGAAAAAAGGATATTTAAAAGTTAAAATACTGAGTACACAGTAATGAAAAATAAAAAGCTAACTCCAGTTACTTCATGGAATCTGGAGGCTATTTAAAAGACTTACATATTTTCTTGCTACTGTATTCTTCAATTTTAGAATGATAGTTTGGTTAAACTAATTATTAATAATAATAATAATCATAATACTACCAACATTTTACAAACAGAAATTATTACCAATGCACAGTTTAACAAGAATTGTAGAGGGCTAGGTTAAAACATTTTTAAAATTAAACATGAAAACTGGAGAACATCAAAACATGGATGCCTAGATGAAAACTGGGGCCACTCAATCCAGGACTTCCCTTTGGGAAATTAACCACAGATATTTTTTCAGTCATTCTCAGACTGTTGAAACTTAAACAGATCTCAAATCTAGTTTCATAATACATACTTCACACTTGTTCCTACTTTAACCAAAGAGTATAGAGAAGATAAGAGAGGACATTCATGCCTTCCCTTTGTAATTGCAAGCAACGATGGCGCCTCTAGTGGCAGGCATGTAATGGGAGTTTGATGTCAACATGATGGGGACACACTTCTGTGCCGCAGTTAATTGTCATAATTCAAGAATGAAAAGGCCTGAGTTATCATTTCTTGATTCCCCAAAGACAAGGAAACGTAAGTGATATGTTTTCAGTTACATTTTATCAGAACTAAGTTCACCCTAATAAAATTATGAAATATGTTGATGGTTGTTATTCTCTCGTTGTTCCTTTGACCAAAGAGTATACTGTACTCTAAACTCTCTGCTTTCGGTGTTTCATTCACCATGTTTTCTCTAGACACTACAATGGTTACCGTGTTATTGTAGCCATAGATATAGAATGGTAAGCCTGGACAGTCTTTGATAGCCAAACCAGTTTGTGATGTGCACTGCCTGGCATCATCACTATGTGATTATCATGTTAACAATGGCATAACTCATACAATCTAATGGGAAACCCAATACTCTTTAAAACATGTTTTCTCGGCAGTTCAAGACTGTCAAATGATTTATGTACCATTTACTAAACACAATATTTACTATATATTTATTGTCAGCTGTTATTGTGTTGCTAACACAATAACAAAAAGGAAACTTCTTGTTACTGTTTTCTCTAATATTGTTTTATTGTGAATTCTTGTACCACCTTTAGTCCTTTACTATATAATATTGTAAATTATTCTGCAACTATACATTGAAATCTCATACATTTTTCTAACAAAGATTATTTTGACTGCCTATTGTTTCTCCTTTATGTTATTGTTAGCACAATAACAAAAAGGAAAATTTTTGTAACTGTTGTGTGTAATAATTGTAATGTGAACTAATTCCTTTTGTACTTTTGTATATCTTATACAAGACAATTTCCTGCTAATGTATACTTTTGTAATATGTATAATAAATTTTGTGAAATGTTTATACTGTGTATGTAATAAAAAATTTTCTAATCGCAATAACAACTTTTTATAATGTTGAACACAGTAATCTTTGGGTAACAATTGCGTTTACTACAAACCCTTTCCAATATTTCAAAAGTTGTTATATTTGAGAGAGAAATGAAGATTGAAATGTTCATAAGGAACAATAAAAAGAAACCTAAAACTTGTAAAAAGTAATGCACAATTCCAAATAAGTGTCGTAAGCAGCTTTTTTTTTTATCCCAGGGCCTGTGACTGACGCAAACCAAGCTATTACGGTGGGGCCCCTCCATTCGCGTTCTCCTGATTCACAGATTTCTCTCTGGACCATGTCTACCCATTATTTGCGGGAAATTCGCCTATTCGCAGTATTTTTCTATGAGAAATACTGTATTCAGAAATTCGTGTTTTTTTTTTATCAATTTCATCATGAAATGCACTTTTTTGTCATAAAACTATTAAAAAAACCAGGTGTAAAAATTTGTAGTGGGATTTTCTTGAGTTTTACCTACCAAAATAGGCCATTTTCAGCATTTTCATAAGGGTTTCAAATATTCGCGGATTCTAAACATTCAC
>NC_061107.1:30985716-31045509 GCF_015104395.2 Macrobrachium nipponense | reverse complement strand
GGTGCAACTGACGAAGGACCAGACTTAGTCTTCGCAGGTGGGTCCGAGCCATGGCTCGATCCCTTTTCTCGTTTCGTGCCACTGTCCCAACTGGGAGCTGATCCCACGTTCTTGTCAGTGGATCTGCTACCTCCCTTGGAAGGTTACACATTCGAGGAAACTTGTGAACGAGATCCCGACACGTCTCCGGTTCCTCCGCCAGCGCCTTCAGAACCCGGAGCTGGGAGAAAAACAAAATTTGGTTTGTGCTCCGGAGGCTCCCCCCGAGGCCCTTGCCTCTGAAGCGGAAACTCGGTTCCCACTCCAGAAGGAGAGGGCGAGCTGACAAGAGCCAACTGCCTTCCACCCGCAGGAGGAATGCAGACCCTTTGAAGTTTCGACAGGAGACTTCTTAAGGGGTGGAGAGGCAACCTTCCCTTCTTAGGTTGAGAAACCATCCAAAGGGGGAGGAGACGGCGGCGGCAGGACAAAAGGACAACGAAGATGAGGACGAAGACAAGAAGGACGATGACACCTTGCTTGATCTCTTCGCTTCAACAGCTGCAGGATAGCAGTGAGAGCCATCCAGGGAGATCAGAGTGAGACAGCTCGTGTACAAGGGCAGTAGCAGAGTTGGAAGCAGGTACGGGAACAGGAAACAGGGTCGGGAACGGGCGCAGGAGCAGGAACAGTAGCTTGGTCGGGAACTACAGTAGGTCCAGTAGTCACAGGAGAGACAGGGCAGCAATCGGAGTGCACTCTGATGTGGCAGGGAGGGCCCACCCTTAGCATGGCTGGTATTGCGTCAACCTCTGGTGAAATCAGGAGAGGCAGGAACGTGAGGGGGGGGGGGGGTGGCATCGGAAAGGCAAAGGAAGGCAGCTGATGGCTGCCACCCACGGAGGCAGGGACCACGTTTATCAGCTGGTGCGACCAGACCAGGTGTGGGAGAGCGAAGTAGCCGGGCTGGGAGCGCGGTTCAGGTGAGCCAGCAGTGCTGTCAATGACGGGGAAACCCACGAGGCCAAGGGAAGACCATGCCATGGCCTAACCCCGGCACCCGCACCTACAAAATGAAAAGTTTGGTTAGGAGGAGGGGCGGGGTCCATCCTTGATCCAAAGGAGGAACCTTCAGGGCAAGGAGAGATCCCAGAAGGAGCACTGCTTGGGCCCGCCGCCAATGCTCCTCCTCCCCATTTCACCCCCCGACTCATCGGAAAGGTAAGAGAAGAGAGAAGCCTCCCCGGAAGGATAGTAGTGAACGTAGGGCGACTGCTAGGGGACAAGAATGAGGCAGAAGGGTCAAGTTCAGGAGTGGAAGGGGGCAAAACGTTACCCACCAAGGATTTTGGTCTCCTGACATATCTCCTCCTCCCAGCAAACTTCTCCCACTGGGCAAAGGACCACGAGCAACACTTGGTATAAGTTACATTGCTATTACAATCAATGCCTTGGCAAGAAGCACACAATGTATGTGGATCTACTTCCACCGAGGCTCTAATTTTATTGCATTTCTTGCTGTCTACTCCCGAGCATCGCCTGTTGGAAGTAAACGGCAACAAAGGCTGGAGATATAGAGTTTGTTGAGGGTTCATATTAAACAACTCAAAACAAAACCACCACAAACAGCATACACACACAAAAAAAAGGAAAAATCCCACCGGGAAAGAAGTGGTGAAAATCCAGCAAGACAGTCGGGCAGAGATGAAGTGATGTGTGCACACAATGACAGCCAAAAGCAAATTGGACGCTCAACCCCAGTCTTGGTATAATCAATGACCGGATGGTAGTCAAGTACTGTACCGCCTTGTTTTGCAAAATTCAGCGGCTGTGTCCAAGCTTCACCTTAAGTTTTTCCTATTGTAAAGGACCGACAGTTTTGTATACCATGTAGGAAACAAATGTTCCTGATAGTACCCTCAAGCAAGGGAACACTAACCCTTGACTAGCACAGCCCTACAGCTGAGAATGCTGGGTATATTGTAACCATCTGGCATAAAGGAGGTACTGTAAATGCAACACCTGAGACAAGCCAGCCATTAGAGGATCATTTTCTTCAATCCTCTGAGAGCATTTATAGCAGTTACAACTGTGATTGTAAGAGCTGCTATATCGAGAGAACCATTACCTATTACAGTAGCTGCAGCATCAGGTTCAGTACAACTCCCAAGCCACAGGCTTACAATGAGTTGACTCCAACCCTTTGATCACCAGCTCTGCGTCCAGATAACTTCCAAACCAACAGCAAAATAAAGTTAGCAGAGTCTCATACAGTTACCTGGGAATTAACTACCTAGTCTACTGCACGATAACTACCAGTTCTAATGACAAAGTATAAAATGGATGGCAAAAGTTAAAACTAATGCTTGAAGTAGTACATGATGACTTGCTCATCTTTTAGAATAATGACAATTTTCATAAATAAAATAAATTTATTTAGATACTTACCTACTGTTAAAGTTAGTTTTACTTATGTGATTAGTAATTCACTAGGAATGTCTGTATTCATCTGTTTCCTGTTAGATGGAGCTGGAATTTTTACAATCTGTCATATTTCTTCATGACCACCCACTAAGATGTGGGGAGGCTGGGTGGGGCCCTTCAACAGTAAGTAAGTATCCAAATAATTAATTTTATCATGAAAATTATCACTATTTGGTATGAATCTTACCTACTGCTAAGTTAGCTGACTACCACATTGAATGAGGATGGTTAGTTAGTGCAGCCAGAGAAACACAGATCAGCCAAGCAAACTGAAAGCTTTTTAAGGAGAAAAAACTTCTAAACATTCCTACCTGATGTGTGATCCTTACAGGCAAATACTATTGTCACCAGACGCTGGAACCACAAAAGAGCGTAAGGTCCTCGTAGCAAGACTTATCATCAGAGGATCCTTACAGGGTAAAAAAGGACTATCTCACAGAGTACTGGTGATTCGTGTGCCCGAGTTGAAACCCCATAATCAAAAGTTCAAAAAATAAAGATAATTACAACTTTCATATATGAAGGTACACTCTCATATGTACACCAATATGTACCTTCATACTCCTAAAATTCAATACCTGGCTTCCTAACAACTAACGATAAGATGGAAAGCCAAGGTTACTATCAATTTGGTACAGAAATAAAGATGTATATGGTACAGAAGCCATGAGAATTATCTCCAAGAATGTAAAATACTAAAGAATCAATGTAAAATACTAAAGAATCAACTGTGTTTGCATAGATTTTAGCCATCTTGGACATAGGAGTGATTGGCCTTTCAACACCACAAAAAAAATTCTTAACTTCTCTAACAATTTGACGTTTATCCAGGTAAACCCTTAAGAGTTCTAACTGGACATAAGACATTCAATATTCTATTGCTACTTAAGAAGATAAATCAGGCATTGACACAAATCTTGGAAGGTATTTCAATTCTAAATCTTTTCTCTATGCAAAGAAGGAAAAGAGAGAGGAGTTGCCACTACTGCAAAGAACATGACAGGGATTGCAGCTCCCTAATACAGCCTCTTAATAGGTCTAATCTGGACATTAAGACAACAACTTCATCGTTGCCTATTAAAGCAGTTAAATTAGGCACTGTAACCAAACCTGAGAAGGGATTACTCCTCTACATCTTATTTTTTAGTAAAGAAAGAAAAGAGGGGTTGCCACTAGAACAATGTTCCCAACAAAAAAGGGCTTGAAGGTCACTAATACACTTTGTTGCAACAAGAGCCAAAAGAAAAGAATCTTCAAAATCCTCAAGTGATGCCCTACCAAAGGGCTTAACTGAGGTTATGTCAACATCCGAAGGCTTACATCTAAATTTCATTGTAAATCTTGATTGGAAGAAGAAATTTCCAGAACAAAAACTAAAGGGACCTTTTCAACTTTAAGAGTTCCATGAAAAAATTCTAGTCAGCATGATGCAAAACTGAAAGCAACGTAAAGTAGAATCCCTGATTGCTGTGACAGAAAACTGCTTTGCTTATTTAAGATACTGGTGCACAGAGCTTAAATCAAGATACCTAGTGGAACAGATGCTGGATATCACTCAGGACAAGCACCAAAATCAAAACTAGCCACTGTTATTGAAACACAGGTCTAACAGTTGAGGGCCTTCTAGATTTAAGGATTGCTTCTTTGGCCATTCTAGGAATGCCCTTAGTCGGTAACAGGTAATTGATGGCATGAAGAAATATGACAGAACGTAAACATTCCAGCAACATCTGGTGGGAAACATGAATACATACAGTCCTAGAGAGTTAGCTGAGCGTACTTTGAATTTTTAAAATGCTGATCGCACCAAAGGCGTGAAAGTAAACTAACTTTAACATTAAAATAAGATTCATTCCAAATACAGGCAGTCCCCGGGTTACGACGGTCTCGGCTTATGACGTTCCGAGGTCACGACGCTTTTCAATTATATTCATCAGAAATTATTTCCAGGGTTACGACGCATGTTCCACTTACGACGCCTACAAATGCTGATCTGGCAGATGAAATATGACACCAAAAATGCAAAATAATCAATATTTAAATTTTTTTTTTGATGAAAAATGCAATAAGAATGCAGTTTACATAGTTTTGAATGCACCCAAAGGAATAAAAAGTAAGGTTTTCTTAGGATTTTTGACAATGTTCCGGCTTACGACGTGTTCTCAAGAATGGAACCCCCCCGTCGTAACCCGGGGACTGCTGTAACAAAGGTAGTTACCTACATGGAGTCTGCAACTATTACAAGTCTCCACTGGTGATCCACTGTTACTAAAAGCCCAAGATTCTTTTTCTACAACTATAATGTCCTTTCATTTCAAGAAATATGAAAAGAAATAGTAAGTACTATCATCTTCCTGAATAAAAAAACTGGTGAGGAGACTTAAAAGAAAATCTGATTTTTACCTGGGTCCTATTTACCAGAACCCACACATGCACAGTACAAGAGGTTTGATTAATCTCATCATTAGAAAACTGCAAATGTAGGCCAGATGTGGTATTTTTGTAAAACATTAAATACGTATGCCATGTTATGGTAATGTTACTGCTGATATTGTCTTGTTCACAGCACGATAAAAGAAATTACTTTTGCTAACCTTTCCGTGAGGGAATCCTTGACGTACGGAGGAAGCTTAGAGGCACGAGTATTTGGGTACATGAAAGGAGCATCAGTTTCTACCAGCAAACGATCAAGAGGCACAATACCATCCTCTAATACTTCTAAACACCATCCTCAGATTTATCCTTCCAAACATAACCTGATAAAAATATAAAACCAATTATATCTTGCCTTGTGTTCACTTCCTACCACAACTTGACAAAAACTTTAATTACAGTCAACTTACAAATCTACTTTATCACTGAAACTTACCTGTTAAACCTATATAGCATCCTTCTTTTAGGTAGGCTGCTGCCTGAGCTGCATCACCAGTGAAAACAATGGATGACAACAGCAGGAAGGGACGTGCCTTATATTTTTTTTAAAGCACCTTCAAGCACCTCCTTGTGGGCATCTCATTCATGTACAAAAAAAGTGGCTTCCTTAATTCACACGCAAGCGAGACCTTAAAAAGACAATGTATCATAAACTCCATTATACTGGGACATTATGAACATCTTTACATTCCTACAATTAAGATGATGTAACAAACACAACTTGACAATTATATACAAATTTTTCTCTCTTATTATTCTGTCAGCATTTCTTTGAGGAAATCTTGTCAGTTTATCAGCTTTTAATTAAAATTGATGACCTTTATCATGTAAGATCTTAAGAATAACTCTCATTACATTAACAAATTATAGTCAACTGTGAAAATCTGACCATCTTATATTCAGGCTTTGTAGACTGCAGAACAATAAAGTCAACCCATGTATGTCATTTAAAAAAATAATTTTGTATAAAATATTAAGAAACAGTATGCCATAATATTTACTTTCCATTCAAAACTATCAATCATACAGAACATTAATTGCAGTCCACAATTTCCCCACACCTGCATTCTTGTGTTTTACAAAATGGAAAAGGAGTCACTAAAGCTAAAGTGACTTTTCACACAAATGTCAACAATCCATTGTTATGTAGTAAGTAACCTCACTGTTTTGCACGGTAGTACTCATGTGAAACTGTAGAACAAGGAGGTGGAAGGTGGGCACTTCACGTATGACTGATTGGTGTGTGAGAAAGTAAGTTATAAAAAAATGAAAAAAATTTGGTTTTGTTTTATCATAAAAACAATGACAGATTCTGAATGACAATTTACATGGAAAGTCAAATAGTTGCGAGTCCCACCATTTGAAAAAGTTTAGTATCCTGTGCAATACTTGGAGACAAAATAAGTTAGAGACCATGTGACCCCAAGATATTTTCACCAGGGTTCTGCAAATAGCACAACATCCTGAGAAGAGCAACTAGTGATATATGTAAGTGTTTACATAATAAAAATATGGAATGTTAGTCCATATATATAAAAGATTGCTTGCAGGAATGTGATCAGGACTAGAGACGCTAAGGATGACGTTATAACAATAAAAGTATGTAGGCTAAGTTGACATGTCGTCATCTGTGGTCATTCATTTGTTTTGAAACAGTCCAAGCTCCCTGCTTGAGACAACTACCCCGACCTATGATTCAAACGGCCTACGTGATCTGTAGCGTGTCTCATTTGATTGTGTGTTCGTATGAAACTATGTCATTTGTATGTATGTTCATATGTTCGAACTACTGTCTGTTCCTTCATAACTTGTAACAGGGATGGTAGACAGCAGAACAGAGTTAGCTATCGTCATTAGAAGACCTGTACCTCTTTACCTAAGCTTTATCATGTAGGATTAGCCATCATCATTGGCAGAAGCGATCAAGCTATCGTTATTAGAAGACTTGTACAATCATATCTGATATTCACCATGTAAACTTCAGAAGAATATATAATTTTTTATACTTAGTGTTTTCTACAAGAACCTCCTCACCATGAGTTTAACACATCGTCGTAATAACTAACAAGATAATACCGACTTCGTAAGTGATCTACAAACCCCCAGACACTCCATTGAAGATGGAAGTGCAATACCAACCGACTTAGCGTAAGATTATCGCTAGTCTAACATTACCTCATAGGGCGCCTTATCATACAAGGCACAAGCCCTAATATATACAGTACATGTATATTATATTAAAAAAAAGGTGCAGAGACCAACTCACCACTCAAGTGAAATGTAGAGCTTGCGACAACGGAAAGCTAAGCTCTTGTGGAAGAATGTCAAAGTAAAAAGGTTATTCATTAAACAGAAGAGAAGAGTACATTACCTATTCCCCCCTAACTTACAACCTGACCTGCCACAATTAAGTCCCATTAACCCTCTTACGCCGACTGGACGTATTTTACGTCGACTTACAAGTTTTTTTTTAAATTCGCGGAAAAATACTCATAGGCCTACCAGCCTAAAACTTTTGAATCACGCGCCTTGGGGGATGCTGGGAGTTCACGGAACAAGGTGTTGTTTTGTTTACAATCGTTACGCAGGCGCGCAAGCGCGAATTTCTTTCTTGCCGCACTAAAAAGTATCTGTGACACATCTCTGAAATTATTTCGTCACTTTGACATAATTTTTGTACCATTGTAAATTAGCCGTTACATGAAGTATTATATATGAAAATATGCGCATTTTTATGTAGAATACAACAATAAAATACTCATGATTGTTGCTTTTATCAGTTTTGAAATATTTTCATATAAATAACGATAATTGCCAAAATTTCAACCTTCGGTCAACTTTGACTCTACCGAAATGGTCGAACCAAAAAACGCAATTGTAAGCTAAAACGCTTATATTCTAGTAATATTCAAGCATTTACCTTCATTTTGCAACAAATTGGAAGTCTCTAGCACAATATTTCGATTTATGGTGAATTTATGAAAAAAATATTTTCTTTACGTCCGTGCGGTAACTTCCGAAAAAATCATACGTGCGATTGTGGTAATGTTTGCACCATTTTAAATTAGCCGTTACATAAAATTTTATATATGAAAATGTGCGCAATTTTATGTAGAATACAACAAAAAATAATTGAATGTTGTAGCTTTTCTCATTTTTGAAATATTTGCATATAAATCACGAAATAGAAAATAAAAAAAACCACGTTCGGTCAACTTTTGACTCTACCGAAATGGTCGAAAAACGCAATTGTA
The DNA here is from genome assembly GCF_015104395.2 of Macrobrachium nipponense. Taxonomy (NCBI): domain Eukaryota; kingdom Metazoa; phylum Arthropoda; class Malacostraca; order Decapoda; family Palaemonidae; genus Macrobrachium; species Macrobrachium nipponense. Next base: position 31,037,359 of record NC_061107.1, on the reverse strand, counting down.
AGCTAAAACTTTTACAGTCTAGTAATATTCAGTCATTTATCTTAATCTTGAAACAAATTCAAAGTCTCTAGGAAAATATTTAGATTTATGGTGAATTTAAAAAAAAATCTTTCCTTCCCTCCGCGCGCGGATTCTCCGCCACAAATCTCCGAAATGCGTACGTCCCATTCTCGGAATATTTGCTCCGTTTCATATTAGGCATTTCATAGTGTTTTATATATGAAAATGTGTGCAATTTCATGTAGAATAAAACGAAAAATATTTGAAGGTTGTAGCTTTTCTTATTTCCAAAATAATTGCATATAAAAAAAATATATATATAAAAAAATTCAACATTCGGTCAACTTTAAACTCGTCAGATATGGTCGAAAAAACTGCAATTGTAAGCGAATACTCTTACAGTATAGTAATATTCAATCATTTGTCTTCATTTTGAAAGAAATTGGAAGTCTCTAGGACAATATTTAGATTTATGGTGAATTTTTGAAAAAAAATATTTAATTACGTCCGCATGTTACGAATTCATGCATTATTTTGTGATAATATTTTCTCTGTGTTGCTTTTATCGTTTTACAATGTGTTATATACCAAAATGATCGCAATTTAGTGTACATTACAAAAAAAAAGTAAACTTGTTACCTTTAACCGTTTTGCGCACAGCGCAATTGAATACAATTATATATGAAATTTCGTTTTTGCGCTATCATATATCGCATTATTTATATATGATAATGATAATTGTTTTCATTTCTGATGGTTGCATACTAAACTTCAAGCAATGACAAAAAAAGGAGCCACAAATGAACTCTTAATCTTGAAAACTAAGCGTGCTGTGATTTTTTGAAAAAAATATTTTTTCCGCTTCCACGCTCACTCCGAAACCCCTGCGGCATACGGGAGACAATTTTTTATTTACCGCTCCGGCGTAAGAGGGTTAAGTAAAATCCTACTCTTTGTACATAAAACCCGCGAGGTAAAAACTGGCAGATTTACTGATATCATGAGTGCGAGTGTCCTTACACCTTATGAAGCTTTCAACCTCATGTTCCCCTTGAAGGCTAATGAAGCTAAGAGGGCTCTGATCTTAGGCGTAGTCTGTTACTGGCTAGTTATCTTCCAAAATCACTGGACATCCATTCCTCTTTAGGGACCTTATTTAAAGACCTTTCACAATATTCTCCATAGTAAAACAGCTCTTGTATGATTAGTACTTTGCACAATTATGATGTACACTTAGCAACAGTGCTTCAGTTTCAAATACATAAAATTTCTAAGGTCATTTAATACGTGTATTTCAATTGGGGCCTCTCCACTCCAAGCTCATCCTCCCCATCACCTAGGTAAAACATTATATAAATAATAATAAAATAAAAAAGCTCATGTCCACTGAGATCTGCACCTCCACCATATCATAATTCTCCTATCTCTTCACTATTCTAGTCTTATGTATTCCAGGCAAAGCAATCCTCCTTCATTATTATGATAATTTTTGTTGTAATTTGTACTTTGCATAGCTAACAAACCTGAGGTCTTAACAGTAGGATAAATCTTCTGGCACCAGCTGGAAACTGGTTAAAAACAATAAAAAATTGTAAATGCTACGAATCTGCGGGCAGTGGCTGGCACCCAATACGCATTGCATATTTCTGTGTATGTATAAGACAACCTGATATTCACCCCAAAACATTGGGGGTCATCTTATACTACCATTCTAAAAATCAAACCTTGAATTCTAGGTGATGTTTATAGGTGGGCTAGCAGTGTGATAGCCATTGACATACATGAAATGATTCACATTATGATATAAACTGATAATAACGACAGTAAAACCATTATTACCTCATACACTATTGGCATATTTGAGAAATAATTCCATGACAATGAAATCACCTTTTATGTATGTGAGCCCAGCTGAGAAAATGTAAACATCAAGTTATGGTTGAGCTCACAGAAACACTTATCTTTTGATAACTTTTCAGAAATGTTAATGAAGGTGTAATTATGGTAGTATAATAACATTCAGGATAATGTAATGCTTATTTTTCATTAGAAATTCATTATTAATTTGGTGGTACGTAACTTTTCCAAACAATGTGGTCATAAGAACAATAATAATACATTATCATAAATCATACATTATCGTAATGTTGCTTGCAACTGGAGATGAAGCATAAATGTAATAAAATAATTTTACGTATATATAATTGGCATATCTTCATATAAATAGCTTATTCATGTCACTGACATCTACTTTTTAATGTGAGGCCAGCCAGCTGACAAAATATAAACATCAAAATATACATAGTAGCACTAACAACAACGATATCTATCTTTCAGTATCCTTTCGGAATTTTAACGGAAGTATAGTAATAACCTTTAGATAACGTAACATTAATTTTCCATTAAAAATCCATAATCATTTTGGTGAAATAACACAATTTTGGATAACATACAACTGTTTAGAACAATTTAGTTACATAAACAATAATTATGTACGATAATTATCATACACTACATTAACCTCTTTGCCTCCATCTCTTTATCACATCTACACTTTAATTAAATAACCTCTTGCCTCCAATCTCCTTTATCAACTCTCCATCTTCCAATTAAATAACCCTTTGCCTCCATCTCTTTATCACATCTACATCTTCTAATTAAATAACCTCTTTGCCTCCATCTCTTTATCACATCTACATCTTCTAATTAAATAACCTCTTTGCCTCCATCTCTTTATCACATCTACATCTTCTAATTAAATAAGTTAAAATAAAAGTGAATGATAAAAGTAACGTTAGAAACACTATACTAGTTGTGTAAAATGCATACAGCCAAAAACAACCGAACAAAAAAACAGCTGGTTTGCTATGATACCGAAATCGCATAACACAAGCTGTTTTTGCTTGCATTTCAACCATCGTACGATAGTTAATAATTACTGTAAATGACATTAGGTAGCATAGAACTGATATATTTTTACATTAAAGTACTGCATATACCCTTATTCACTATGGAGAAAAGATCGGTAAGGAAATATAGTACTGCTAAATTCAAGCTGCAAAATGTTGCACAAGCTGAGAACAAGTTCAAGCCTCTAATGACTATATAAGTTACCTTGCATCAGTCAAATGGATGAAACTCCCCTAAACTTCGTTGTGCCATCAAACTAGATCGTAAATAAAATTGGAGAGAAAAAAATATTTTAATCAAAACTACTGGGCAAGAAAACACATTTACTGTTGCTTTAATATGCGTATGGCAGATGGGATGAAACTCCGCCCCCCACCTGGTTATCTTTAAACCAGAATTGATGTCTAAACAAAAATTCCAGAATGGCATTATAGTCCCAGTTCACGAAAACATAAGCAATGCAAATGGCACATGATCGCTATGATTGTATTTTACAGAACAATAGTAACATGAGAATAGTGTACATAATATAATGAATACAATGAAGTAAAAGCATACCATTTTTAAAAAGATCCATGGAAAAGACGTATAATCATTATGTTTATATCTTATGTTATGAAACTAATAGGTGAATATTACATATGCTAATTTTATATCATGTATGATGTAACAACCTCCTTAAGATTAGCTTAAAAATTAGGTCTTTAAAACACGGTTATATACGGAACCAAAAGCCAACCTATACACTGATGGTTTTGTAATTTAGCAGTTGTCTTATACTAAAGATATGAGAAAAATTCATGAAAATTTGTTATAAGTTTTTACTTAGTCTTCTTAAAAGGTCGTCTTATACATGGAAATATACAGTAGTTGAGGTGGAAGCAAGTCAGAGACCATGCTTGAACCTAATGATGCATCAGTCTTTCTTCCAACCTAGGATGAAACATAAGAGGGGTGGCTAGAGGTGGGCAGTCAATGTTAAGACCTCAGATTTGTTAGCTATGAAAAACGACATTTTTATAATAAAATTAGATTTTAAACATATTTACCAAGTAATTACCTGCAGCTGAAAGCTTTCTAATACAGCAGTCAAAATACAGTAAACTCTCATTATCTGCGTTTGATAATCGCGAATTTGGTACAACGCGATAATGGTAAATTAAACTATAAATTTTGTAAATGCAAAAAATCGCTGAACACTGGGAGTCTATAAATTTTTTTATTGTGAAAAATTGCTGAACAGAGCAGTTCAAAACCCGAAAATTGCACTCAAAACTTTGTGTGTACGTTGTTAAATGCCCGGTAGTTCCACTAATGCTCTGCATATTTTCTTTACAAATTATCCCGCCGAATTATTAAATATCAAACTTAAGAGAGGCCAAATTATAATCACCTAACTTATTAACCTCCATATCTTTATGACATCTTCTAAGTTAAATAAGTTAAAAAAAGTTCAAGAGAATGACGAAAGTATTATTTTGATGTATACCTGTTGGCATAATTATGTACAGCCATGAGCAATCAATTTTTTTGCTAGTACAACCGGATCCGATAACAACATCTGTTTTGCTTGTATTTCAACCATCGTACGATAGTAAACAATTACCGTAGTTCATGTTATAAATGATGTTATGTAGAATAAAACTCATATAACTTTATGTAATAATTTTATTTGCTGTGAGATCAAGGCAATATACTGTTAAATCTAAACTGCAAGTTGTAGCTGAGGCTGTTAAAATAATATTCAGGCATGGGTAAAACTCCCAAACTTTGATATGAATTCAAACACAACCGTGGATAACACAGAGAAAATTATTTTAATCAAAACTACTGGGCATGATTCAAACTACTGTGCATAATTCAAAGAGCACATTTCACTGTTGTTTACACATTGATAAAAGACAAATAATGTAAAGCTCTTTTTACGACGAAAACAAGTGAAAATAACGAACAGAATTGAAGGATTTTTACGCAATCTATTAACAAAAAAATAATTAAAGTCAAATCTTGGCTTAAAAATGCGTCGTATAACAAAAAATGACTTTGTCTCATATAAGTAAAGTATCTAGATATTCATTTATGCTAACTAGGAGTAAGAACATTTGCTGAGAATCTAGCTGAATAATGCAAAATAAACTCGTATTCACCATCAGCTAAATTCCAAAACAAAACATTGACCGCTATGTTAGTATTTTATAGTACGATATGAGGATACATACAGACCGAATCTGATTCTCTTTTCTTGTTCATTTTTTTTTTTATACTGAATTATTATAAGATCCGATTCTCGTTTCATGTTCAATTTCTTTCTGTACTGAATTATCATATGTCAAAATGCACTGAACCTCCAGAATTACCCAATAATAATTGGGTATACTGTAGGGCTACTGTATATACATTTGATTATCATAGCGTGCGCAAGGCTCCTTCTTCTTTACCTTCTGCTTTTCCCATTTCTATATGGGGTCGCTGTTTCTAGTCAGCCTTCTCCATCTTCCTCTGTCCTGTAAATCTTGTTTACTTAGACCCTTTTCCTTCATGTCACTCAATAATTTATCTTTCCACCTGAACTTTGGCCTTCCCCTCCATCTTCTGCCCTCCACCTCCATGTTCATAATCCTCTTCCATACATGTTCTTCTCCTCTCCTAAGGACATGACCAAACCATTTGAGTCTTCTTTCCTGAGCTTTTTTTGAAACCTTTAATACTTTGACTGTCCCCTTGATCAATTCATTCATGATCTTATCTCTTTGTGACACCACACCTCCACCTCAGCATTCTCATCTTGGCCACTTCCATTCTCTGCCCCATAGAGCATGGGTGGTATAACTACACTTTTACAAAACTTTCCTTTGACTTTTGCATTGATCCTCCTGTCACAAAGTATCCCTGATGACTTTCTCCAATTCATCCATGCACACTGCATTCTATTACTGACTTCTGCATCCAAGTTTCCATTCTCACTCACAACAGAACCAAGATATTTGAAGGAGCTAACCCTCTTTATGTATTCTTGGTCCAATTTCACTGTTCCCTGCCATTCCTCTCCACCTGTCCACATATATTCTGGCTTTGTTCTGCTAATTTTTAAGCCTCCACTCTCTAGTTCTTCTCTTCATCTTCCTACCTTGAGTTGAACACCTTCTCTTGTTAGATCAGTTAGCACAATGTCATCAGAAAACATTGCACACCAAGGCACCTCTTCTCTAACTGCCGATGTTATAACATCCGTCACGTGGCTGAACCCTGGTGTAGACCAACTTTCACCTTATACCAACAGTGCTTCTTACTTGTGTGGTGGCCTCTGCATACATATCTTTCATTACTCTGACATAATTTTCAGAAACTCTTTTCTCTCTCAAGCACCTCCATACTTCCTGCCTAGGTACCCTATCATATGCTTTTTCCAAGTCAATAAACACCAGATGTAGTCCTCTCTATACATATTTCTCTACTATCTGCCTTAGTGCAAATATTACAGCAACTGTGCTCTTTCCTGGCATAAAACCAAATTGTTCTTCACAAATCGTGGTTTCCAGTCTCAATCTTCCTTCTATAATCCTCTCATATATTTTCATTGTATGTGTACACAAGAATACTCTTGTTAATTTTATTCAATTTCTCTTTGTACTGAATTATCATTAGTCAATATACATTGAACTGAGAGATTTAACTGATATCAATAATTACTAAACCATATATGCATGAGTAACTATACGTATATGGTTTAGTGTAGGCTAGGTACTATATATGTGAAGTTGGTACTAATTACCCTAGTGTAGGCTAGGCTATATTCGAGATACAATTTTTTCAACAAACGGTGGTCTTTTTGGAACCTAACCCCATCGTAAGTGGGAGAAGACCTGTACATATCTATTTCAAGTTCAGTACTTTGCATTTAGGTAAAGTATAAATAAAACTTTGGTCTATATTGCATTGGTTTACCATAATTCTTATGGGGAATAGGTGTTTCATAACCGTGATTTTGATATCCACGACAATTTTCGGAAACTAATTAGGCGTGGATAACGAGAGTTGACTGTATTACGAATTTTGTGGCGGAGCCCCATCGCTGGTGTAGGTAGATAGGACCTGCCCACTTTTGGGACTGTTAGGTACAAAACTGCAGAGAGAACCAATTCATCTGGCCTGCCATGTCCATCTGTGCTTGCAGATGTAGGACAAGGCTGTTGTGTTGTCTGCAAACACTGCTACTATCTTCCCAGACATTTGGCAAGAAAAGTGCTTTAGTCCAAAAAAGATTGCCAATAATTCTTAACGATTATGTGAAGAGCTTTCTGGTCCTCTGACCAAAACTTCGCTACCTTTTGAGATTCTCAAGAACAGAACAACTGTCGTAACACGGGGACTGCCTGTACAGGCAGTCCCAGGTTAACAGAAGACTTGGTTCATGGCAATCCGGTTTTATTAAAATCGGCGATTTATGGCACTATAATGGGCCATTAACCAAAACTTGGCACCATAAGTACCTTAAATCGTCGAGTTTCAGTTAATGGCGGTTTTCACTCAACAGCACCCAGCCAAGAACGGAACCCCTGCCAATAACCGGGGACTGCCTGTATTCTCTTGAACTCTTCTCTCAACTGTTATCCAAATGCTTTTGACTACTAATTGCATATTAATTTCCTTGGTTCCGAAGTCTTTTCAATTTCACAAGTTATCACACTGGTACTTCTGGTCATTCAGAGCATAGATCAAGACACCCAGAAAATAAAGATGAAGTACTGTACATGCATCAAAAGGTGGAACTTGGAGAAAACTCCACAGATGCACTAAGAAGTAATGACTCACAGTTACACAAAAAGATAGAAATACATGAAACAGTGGTAAGCAAATAGCTGAAAGGTGGGGTGCAATAAAAGGCTGAAGAGTCACTATAAACACTCTTTCATATTGCCTACATTTTATCACCTTACTTGCTTTTCAAAGACCTCAAGCTGAACATCCTGAGGGGAAAAATTTCTATTGAAGTCCAATCCACACTCGCCTATGGCCACCACTTCGTGATTGGCAGCCAACTCTCTCAATTCCCCTTCTGTCTCCTCATCCCAGGACTTTGCCTCATGAGGGTGTACCCCTACAATTATAAAAGAAAAAGAATTTTCAATCAAGTCAAAACATTAATTATGAAACAAATACCAGAATTAGGGCTGCCACCATCAGCATTACTATCATTCTCAAAAACAAAGTATACTACATTAGTTTCTTCTGGAAAAGGTCTGCAAGTGTTAAAATTCAACCAGTATATGAACACACTTTTTACATATAGTTAACCCTCTTATGCCGAAGCGGTAAAAAAAAAATTGTCTCCCGTGTGCCAGAGGGGTTCCAGAGTGAGCGCGGAAGCGAAAAAAATATTTTTTTCAAAAAATCACAGCGCGCTTAGTTTTCAAGATTAAGAGTTCATTTTTGGCTCCTTTTTTTGTCATTGCCTGAAGTTTAGTATGCAACCATCAGAAATGAAAAAAATTATCATTATCATATAAAATAATGCGATATATGATAGCGCAAAAAACGAAATTTCATATTATAATTGTATTCAAATCGTGCTGTGCGCAAAACGGTTTAAAGGTAACAAATTACTTTTTTCCATTGTAATGTACACTAAATTGCAATCATTTTGGTATATACCACATTTTAAAACGATAACAAGGCAACACGTAGAAAATATTAGCCACAAATACTGCATGATTCGTAACGCACGGAAGTAAACAAATATTTTTTTCAAAAATTCACCATAAATCTAAATATTGTCCTAGAGACTTCCAATTTCTTTCAAAATGAAGAAAAAGATTGAATATTACTATACTGTAAGAGTATTAGCTTACAATTGCAGTTTTTTTTGACCATACCTGAAGAGTTAAAGTTGACCGAATGTCGAATTTTTTTATATATATATATTTTATATGCAATTGTTTCAAAAATAAGAAAAGCTACAACCTTCAAAATATTTTAGTTTTATTCTACATGAAATTGCGAACATTTCATATATAAAAATCTATGAAATGCCTAATATGAAACGGAGCAAATATTCCGAGAATGGCACGTACGCATTTAGGAGATTTGTGGCGGAGAATCCGCGCGCGGAGGGGGAAGAAAGATTTTTTTTTAAAATTCACCATAAATCTAAATATTTGCTAGAGACTTCAAATTTGTTTCAAGATGAAGATAAATGACTGAATATTACTAGACTGTAAGAGTTTTAGCTTACAATTGCGTTTTTCGACCATTTCGGTAGTCAAAGTTGACCGAACGTGGTTTTTTTTCTATTTATCGTGATTTATATGCAAATATTTCAAAAATGAGAAAGCTACACCTTCAATTATTTTTAGTTGTATTCTACATGAAATTGCACACATTTTCAATATATAAAACTTTATGTAACAGCTAATTTAAAATGGTGCAAACATTACCACAATCGCACGTATGATTTTTCGGAAGAGTTACCGCGCGGACGTAAAGAAAATGTTATTTTTTTTTCATAAATTCACCATAAATCGAAATATTGTGCTAGAGACTTCCAATTTGTTGCAAAATGAAGGTAATGCTTGAATATTACTAGAATATAAGCATTTTAGCTTACAATTGCGTTTTTCGACCATTTCGGTAGAGTCAAAGTTGACCGAAGGTTGAAAATTTGGCAATTATCGTTATTTATATGAAAATATCTCAAAACTGATAAAAGCTACAACCATGGGTTGTTTTTAGTTGTATTGTGCATGAAATTGCGCACATTTCATATATAAAACTTTATATAATGGCTAATTTTAATATGGTGCAACATTACCACAATCGCATGTATAAAATTTTGTTTTTTTCGGAAGAGTTACCGCGCGGACGTAAGGAAAAAGTTTTTTTCATAAATTCACCATAAATCGAAATATTGTGCTAGAGACTTCCAATTAGTTGCAAAATTAAGGTAAAGGATTGAATATTACTAAAATATAAGAGTTTTAGCTTACAATTGCGTTTTTCGACCATTTCGGTAGTCAAAGTTGACCGAAGGTTGAAATTTTGGCAATTATTGTTATTTATATGAAAATATCTCAAAACTGATAAAAGCTACAATCATGAGCATTTCATTGTTGTATTCTACATAAAAATGCGCACATTTTCATATATAATACTTCATGTAACGGCTAATTTACAATGGTACAAAAATTATGTCAAAGTGACGAAATAATTTCCGAGATGTGTCACAGATACTTTTTAGTGCGGCAAGAAAGAAATTCGCGCTTGCGCGCCTACGTAACGATTGTAAACAAAACAACACCTTGATCCGTGAACTCCCAGCATCCCCCAAGGCGCGTGATTCAAAAGTTTTAGGCTGGTAGGCCTATAAGTATTTTTCCGCAAATTTAAAAAAAAAACTTTTGTAAGCCGACGTAAAATACGTCCAGTCGGCACACAGGAAAAAAAAAAAAAGACCAAAAAATGTCGACGAAAATACACGTCCGCGGCGTAAGAGGGTTAATCTCTTAAGTAAACAAATGTACACTTTCTACATAAAATATTAAATCAAGAAAATCTTGTAAAAAAATATGGTAAGCATCACACACAAATAAAATTTGACACACACACAACCTTAAAACCAAATGTATAAATTCTACAATACACATACACAGATACACAAGGTCCTTTTCCATTTTTTTTTTAAATTTACCACTTTAGGGGGAACGCTGACTCCATAAGGAAGTAAGAGCTTATAGCCACCTTATGATTGAAGGGATTAGTTTCAAATTTTTATCACTTATTCTTCAACCAATAATAAATTTTTCAAACATAAAAAGTTAGAAATTAGAATTCTAAGTTAATATTTTTGCATTTGAAAAAAATTGATGTTACTGAAAAAAATAATAAAAAAGTTCTACTCAAAAATCAATTTTCCTCTTTGGAAATCAAAATATATGTATAGTTATACTACACTGTAGAATTTTCATCGAATTAGATTGTCTTTTTGGAGATATAAGCATTTATGTTTGAGAAAATTAAGTTTTGAGAAAATGGCAACAGAAAAAAAATATGTATGCTTATTTTGTAATAACTATGACAGTGAGAAGGCTGACTTTTGCAATGAAACTTTATTGTCATACAAGAAATATGACATGGAATTTACAATATACGTAATCGAATGCATAGAACTGTGATCTCTTGATTTATATATAACCTAAATATGTATACTTACCAAGTAGTTACATAGCTATAGTTTCTAAATCCGTCGGCAGCTAGAATGTTTGAAATTCATGGTAGAGCTAGTTTGTTTTAGTCATGTGATACCCCTGGCCCACTATCAGGGGGTAGAGAGGAACCAACACTGCACGAACTTCAGTTGTTTATGCCCTAATATCCAAATGAGGGGAGGAGGGAGGGCTTTGATCATGTAACTTACTTGGTAAGTATACATATAATTTTATTTTATTATAAAAATATCATTTTTATGTATGCAACTTACCAAGTAGTTACATAGCTGAATCCCACATTGTAGGAGGTGGAATCCATGGATATTCTCATCTCTCTTAAAATTAATGAATATAAAATATGTACTTAGTGCTAGCACCCATGAGAATGCTTATTGGTTCCTTACCTGTTTAGAGAGCTGAACAGATGATTACTGCCTCTGGAAGAGGCTAATCTTAACTCGTAGAGACGTGGCGGTATAGCCAGGGAGTCTGCACCGCTACTTAGTTGGGATCCATGCAGACTTAAGGAAAGTCCGTGGCTAGCATAGTCAACCGAAAGATGCCCCTGCCCAGGGTGCAGTATGTACCATGCATCAAATTTACCAGAGTACAACATATCACTTTCAAAATTATTTTAAAAATTGTACCCAACTAAAAAATTGACTGAAGGGTACTCCTAGTAGACAAATAGTACCTCCAGGCTCCCCTTAAAACTAAACCTTATTCAAAGTGAAGACTAGAATAGGAAGGAATGACTTTCTAGACACCCTTACCTAACATTGTGCCAGCCGCTAAACGGACCCAGGGTACTGCAATTTTCATAAACTGTTTCGATTTCTCGCAGGTAATGAGAGGTGAACACTGATTTGCATTTCCAATATGTTGCTTGTATAATGAATCCAAAGAGAGGTTATGTTTAAAGAAAAGCAACTTAACCATTGCTCTCACCTCGTGAGCCTTCACTTTTAGTGTATTAAAATCGGTTTCTTTCACTTGGGAATGAGCCTCTACAATAAGATTACGTAAGAACAATGCCAAGGCATTCTTAGATATCGGGCGAGGAGGATTCTTTACAGAACACCATAAATTATCGGACAAGCCCCTAATTTTTCTTGTCCTTTGTAGTTAACATATTAAAGCTCTGACCAGAAACAGTGACCTCTCTTCTACTTCCGGTCCTACTAAGTCTGTCAAATTTTTAATTATGAAAGAATGAGGCCACGGCTTAGAAGGAGTCTCTTTTTTGCTAAAAACCCCAAGGTTAATGAGAATACAGCATTATCTTGAGCAAATCTTACTCTCTTGTCCATGGAGCTTAGTTCACTCACCCTTTTCACTGTAAACAAAGCTACCAGGAACAGGGTCTTTCTCATCAAATCTCTCATTGATGAATTGCACAATAGCTCGAAAGGAGGTTCCGAAAGCCATTTAAGGACTACATCTAAGTTCCATGATAAGATCTTCAAACCTTTAGGCTTTTCTGTATAAAAGGATCTAATGAGATCCTAAAGATCTTTATTCATCGATATATCTAATCCTCTGCATTTAAAAACCGATCCCAACATTGCTTTATATCCTCTGATAGTTGAAGCTGACATGCTCCTAGCTGTCGTCAGATGTAACAGGAAAGACGCTATTTCCGTTATAGATGTCTTAGAAGATGAAATGTTATGTTTCTTACACCAGGATCTAAAAACTGTCCACTTTGCCTGGTAGACATCACTTGCAAAATTTTCTTCTGGCATTCAGCAATAGTCTTTTTTTACAGCTTGGTTTGAAAAACCTTTCGCTCGTAAGTCATCGGACAGTCTGTAAGTGGTCAGAAGTATATCTTAGTTTTACCAGACCACTGAGCTGATTAACAGCTCTCCTAGGGCTGGCCCGAAGGATTAGATATATTTTTACGTGACTAGGAACCAATTGGTTACCTAGCAACGGGACCTACAGCTTATTGTGGGATCCGAACCACATTGTATTGAGAAATGAATTTCTATCACCAGAAATAAATTCCTCTGGTTCCGCGTTGGCCGAGCCGAGAATCGAACTCCGGACCACCGGAATGATAGCCTAGTGCAAAATGCACCCGGCCAACATGGAACTGTAAGTGGTCAGGGACAGAGTGGACAGCCCTTGATGGAACCTCCTGAAGTGGGGCTGTCTGAGTAGACGGTTGTCTGTGGAAGCAATCTTGGCTAATCCACCAAGAGATCTAGTAGATCTGGAGACCATTCTTGTGCTGACCAGAATGGAGCAATGAGTGTCATCGAGATGGTGGTGAGACCTGAACTTGTTGATGACTACTCTCACCATCTTGAATGGAGGGAATGCATACAAGTCTGTTCGACCAGTCCAAAAGCATCGCATCCGTCGCCCATGCTTTCAGGTCTGGGTCTAGCAAACAGTAAAGAGGGAGACGATGGTTTTTTCCTATGGCAAACAGATCTAGAATTGGTTTGCGCCAGATGTTTCCACAGATCAAGGCCCACCAATGGGTCCATCATCCAGTCTGTGGGAACAACCTGCTTCTTGCAGCTTAGTTCATCCGTGAGTACATTACATTTTCCCTGAATGAATCTTGTTACCAATCTGTTCTGGTTCTGTTTTGCCCATAATAACAGGATTCTTGCCGTTTCGCAAAATGAAAAATGATATTGTTATGATACAATAAAGTTTTGTACATACTTACCTGGCAGATATATACTTAGCTATAGACTCCGTCGTCCCCGACAGAAATTAGAATTTCGCGGCACACGCTACAGGTAAGTCAGGTGATCTACCGCCCTGCCGCTGGGTGGCAGGAATAGGAACCATTCCCGTTTTCTAATCAGATTTTCTCTTCCCCCTGTCTCCTGAGGGGAGGCTGGGTGGGCCATTTAATTGTATATATCTGCCAGGTAAGTTTGTACAAAACTTTATTGTATCATAACAATATCATTTTTGTACATTCAACTTCCCTGTCAGATATACACTTAGCTGATTGGCACCCTTGGTGGTGGGTAAGAGACAGCTAACTACTGAAATAGACAGGAAAAACAACATACGTTGTAGGTAATATATAAAAAAACCTTGGTTCCTACCTGTTTAGGCAGAAGACTTCATAGCTACTGCCTAGGAGTCTGCTTCGCCTCAAGAGCCTCAGCGAGGTAGTGACCTATGGCTAAGAGTTCTTGTGGGTCTGTCAATGGGGTCTTATCCGCTTACTCGACAGAGCCTGATGGTATTTGTCAATGGGTGCTAATCCACTTACATGACAACACACCTTGCCTAATGGCATAATCAAGGAGCACAACACTGATCCCGATCACCCGATCCTAACACCCGGGTTAGTACTGAGATTGAAAGGAGTTATCCCCAACATCCTTTCAAACAACCCTAAAAAACTCGACACCACATCATTAAAAACAAACATGATATTGTTATGATACAATAAAGTTTTGTACATACTTACCTGGCAGACACACTCTTAGCCCTCTCCTGACAAAGGCGACGGCCGCCTGTGCGACATCTTGCGCCTTTGCCAGGAGAAGGCCAAGTACATATCTGACAGGGAAGTTGAATGTACAAAATAAACTAATAAAGGATCAGTATCAGCTCCCTGTCCCAGCACCACATCAGCCGATACATACGGACCAAGAGAGAAGCATCTCTCGTAGGTTACTCTGACATCCTTCAAGTAATGAGAAGCAAAAACAGAGTTGCATCTCCAAAATGTAGCAGGTAGAACTGCAGAGGTCTAAAGTTGAGCCTCCCCAGGGAAAAGAACTGCTCCACCGAGGAAAGGGTACCCAGAAGGCTGAGCCATTCCCTCGCTGAGCTCCGTTCTTTCCCTAAGAAGGCTGAGCCATTCCCTCGCTGAGCTCCGTTCTTTCCCTAAGAAGGCTGAGACTTTTTCCAAGCCTCAAACAATTCTTTCTTGCGACGGAAAAACTCGAAAACCCTGAGAATCCATCTGAATTCCCAGATAGACAAGGTTCTGGCTGGGGATCATCTGTGACTTCTCGAGGTTAACAAGAAGTCCGAGCGACCGTACCAGGTCTAAGGTCGTTGTCAGGTCCTCCAAACACTGATGTTCCGAATTGGCTCTGATGAGCCAGTCGTCCAAGTAAAGTGATATGCTCACCCCCTTCAGATGTAGCCAACGTCCTATGTTCCTCATAAGGCCCGTGAAAACTTGAGGGGCCATAGGCAGGCTGAAGCACAAAGCCCAGAACTGAAAGATCCTGGCCTGGATCATGAACCGAAGATATTTCCTTGACGCAGGATGCAGGGGGACGTGAAAATACGCATCTTGCAGGTCCAGGGAGACCATCCTATCTCCAGGACGCAGAGCCGCAAGAACAGAGGCGGTTGTTTCCATAGAGAATTTTTTCTTCTCTACGAAACGGTTCAGTGCGCTCAAATCTAGTACAGGTCTCCACCCCCCCCAAGCTTTCGGGACGAGGAACAGGCGATTGTAGAAGCCTTGGGAGTGGGGATCCTGTACTAATTCGATGGCCTCCTTTTCCAACATCTGGTCTACAAGATGCAGGAGAGTTCTTCTCAGGGCAGGGTCTTTGTACTTCGCAGACAGTTCCCTTGGGGTAGAAGTCAAGGGAGGTCTGTTTTTGAAGGGGATGAGATATCCCTTCCTTACAATAGAGAGGGACCAGGAGTCTGCCTCTCTCACAGCCCATGCTTCTGCAAACTTCCGAAGCCTGGCACCTACTGGTGTTTGGAGGACTGACGCGTCACTTTGTCTTCTTAACCGGTCTGAAGGATGACCTTCCTCTCTTCTCAGGTCCTTTCGTTCTAGAGGAGGATCGAGAAGAGAAACCTCCTTGAAAGGGTGGCTGTGGACTACGGGACTCCTTCTTCACTACAGGAACAGCCGGTTTTATCTTCTTAGCGGATTGAACCAGAAGATCCTGAGTCGCCTTCTCAGTGAGTGAGTGAGAAATGTCTCTCACTAACTGAGAAGGGAAAAGCTGGTTCGACAGAGGGGCGTAAAGCAGGGACGACCTCTGAACCGGAGACAGCTTTTGTAAGAAAAGAACTGAAAATAGCCCTCTTCTTGACGATCCCTGCTCCAAAAAGTGAGGCCACTTCACCAGATCCGTCTTGGACAGCCTTGTCCATGCATGCTAAAATGCTATGCAGGACTTCGGGGCTCAGGAAGTCCGGGTCTTGAGTCTTCTTGGCCAATGCCCCAAGGGACCAGTCCAGAAAGTTAAAAACTTCCAGCACATGGAATAATCCCTTGAGGAGATGGTCCATCTCCGACATTCCCCATGTGGTTCTGGCTGTAAACAGGGCGTGTCTCCTCGCTGAGTCCACAAGCATGGAGAAATCTGCCTCCGCCGACGCAGGGAGAGCCAGTCCCCTGGCTTCCCCTGTCTCATACCAAATGCCTCTCCTCCCAGAAAGCCTGGAGGGGGGGGCAGGCTAAGACAGTCTTTCCAGCTTCCTCCTTGGAGCAGAGCCAAGGTCCAACAGACTGTAGAGCTTTCTTCATGGAAATGGCAGGGCACATCTTCAGGAAGAAGGAGGACTTAGAGGTCTTCGTACTCGAAAACAAAGAACGAGAAGATGGAGGGGCGGCAGGACTGAGGGAGTCTCCAAACTCTTGCAGCAACAGAGCCACTAAGGTTTTGTAGTCAGAGACACCCCCCCCCCAGGTGATTCTTCGTCCGAAATCTCCTCAAGCTCCTGTCTCGTTCTGCTGGGAGAAGAGTGATCAACCGAAGGAAAGCGCCTACGTTGAGAGGAGCTGCCTGTTACAGCAGTCCTCTGTCCAATTGGAGAAGGGCTTCTCGCAGTATCAGAACCATCCTGACAAAGACGACAACCGCCTGTGCTACATCTTGTGCCTTTGCCAGGAGAAGGCTGACCCTGTGAAAAGCTAATAAGAGGAGCCTCGCGGTTGACCTCTCTCTCGTAAGGCGATGCGGGAGATCTTGGCACCTCGCAGCTGGCTGGCGCTACGCGCTTAGATGCATGCTCAAGTCTGTCAGGAGACTCGCGCCTGCTCGGGGATTCCTGCCTGGTTGGCGCTTCGCTCTTAGAAGAAGGCGTCTCGCGCCTGGAGCGCGGCTGGCGCCTGTCCGAGGATCCTGAATTCACTGACAGAAGCCTGACAGGAGACCGGAGAATGTCAGAAGATTCTCTTGTAGCTGGCGCCTCGCGCCTCGGACGAGGAGTAGAGGAGAGGCGCTTGTGGCATGGAACGTCCAGGGGACGAGATGATCTTTTAACAGGAAGAAAAGTCCTTCCTCCGAGGAGGGTCCTTCGTGAGTACTCCCACCAAGGACGAGATTTGCTCCTGCATATTTAGGAGAATTCTAGTAGTCGAATCTTCCTTCTCCTTGTCAGAAGGAGGGGAAGGAGGTCTGGAGGACGAAGGCGACTCCGAGCCGAAAGTAGGCGAAACCAGGACTCTCTTAGCTCTCTTCCTATCCTTAGGCGAATCTTCTGGAAAGCGTTCAGGGCTCGAGTCCAATGTGGGAGCTTTCCAACTCCTCTTCAAAGGACGTGATAGATCGTCCGATCTCCACCCTCGTCTGTGAGATGAAGAATCGGACGAGGAGAAGCCCTCTTTGAGGATGCCTTTGCAATGGCGATCCTTGGCAGTCAGGGACACCACAGATCCTGCCGAAGGGACGCCTGATTGGTGGGGATTCTCCATAACCTCCGTAAGGCTTTCGACATTCCTTCTCCTCTGGGCCTGGGAGCTTGGAAGAGGTCTAGGCCTGGGAGCGTTGCAGAGCCGATGAGACGCCCCCTTCACTGCACTGGGAACACTAAAATCACTTTCCACTGCACTTTGCTTACCTTCGAGAGCTAACATTTTAAGCTCCATCCTTTTGAGGGCAGCCTTCAAATCTGCAATTTCCATGGATGAATTTGCAGTTTCTGTGAAGGGAGAAGGTGCTGAAACTATATGGGAGGAAGCAACAACTACTTGAGGATTAGGTGCTACTACATTAACTGGCTCGTTAGAGCGAGACCTTCTCAAGCTTCTGGAGGAAGCTTTTCTAGCCCTATCCTTTTCTAACTTCCTTAAGAAGGAAGTTAGAGTTTTCCATTCCTCCTCACTCATGTTCACACATTCATTGCACGTATTAGATACAGAACATTCATTCCCCCTACACCGCTTGCATACAGTGTGAGGATATACCGAAGCCTTCGGTAGTCTCACGCTACAACCCTCATTCACACATACTCTAATTGCATAGTTAGAGTCAGACATCCTGAGAAAAATCCGAAGCAAAATCCAAAAACCAGTCCACAAATGTGTATGCCAAACCAAAGATCCAAAATGTCACCAAATAAGACAGTCCAGAAGATAACGGCGATGAAAAATGAAAGTCAAGTCAGGAGGAACCAACAACGATGTTGCCGGAACCGGCGACAGAGAAAATCTGATTAGAAAACGGGAATGGTTCCTATTCCTGCCACCCAGCGGCAGGGCGGTAGATCACCTGACCTACCTGTAGCATGTGCCGCAAAATTCTAATTTCTGTCAGGGACGACAGAGTCTATAGCTAAGTATATATCTGACAGGGAAGTTGAATGTACAAAATGAGTGGGTTCCTCCTTGTTTTCTTATGTACGAGAACACTGTTGCACTGTGTGAATGGACTTTCACTACTTTGTTGCAGACATCATCCGCAAATTGTAATAAACCCCAGTGGATGGCAGTCAAT
Source organism: Macrobrachium nipponense (assembly GCF_015104395.2). Classification (NCBI taxonomy): domain Eukaryota; kingdom Metazoa; phylum Arthropoda; class Malacostraca; order Decapoda; family Palaemonidae; genus Macrobrachium; species Macrobrachium nipponense. The sequence continues at coordinate 31,018,566 of NC_061107.1, read as the reverse complement.
TCCTTCCGATTGATATGCCACTGTTTCTCTTGCACATTCCAAGTCTCTGTCCCTGAGACTTTCTTGTTCCCTAGTATCGCTTCCCAACCTTGATCTGATGTTTCTGAAAGAACACTAGATTCGGGCTCAGCGGTAGAAGAGATTTCCCTTCTAAAAGTCTGTCTCTTAACTTTCACCACTGCAGGTCCTCTTTTATCTCTTGTGTGATTTGGAACACAAAAATGTCTGGAAATTTCTTTCTGTTCCAGTCTGCCCTGAGGAAGAACTGAAGATTCCTCATATGCAGTCTCTCCAGTGACACGAACTGTTCTATTGAGGATAGCATGCCAAATAGACTCATCCATTCTTTTGCTAAGCACTTCTGAAGGGCTAGAAATCGTTCCACTTTCTGCAAGCACGACCCCACTCTTTGTGGGGATGGGAAAGCCTGAAAACTCACTCAGTCTATCCTCGTCCCCAAACAGACTAGCTCCTGACATGGGAGTAACTGCGACTTTTGCCAGTTTATTAGCAGTCCTAATTCCTGAGCTAATGACAGTTTTTTTGCAGGTCTCTGTGCACTTTCTGTCTGTTTGTGACTGAAGAAGCCAATCGTCTAAGTATGTACTGTATAGGGATACTCTTATCCCGATTAGATGTAATCATTTTGCAATGGGAGCTAAGACTCGAGTAAACACTTGAGGTGCGGTCGAAAGCCCGAAACACTGTGCTCTGAATTGATAGACTTTGTTCTTGAAGACAAACCAAAGAAATTTCTTTGAGTTCTGGTGAATTGGAATATGAACATAGGCATCTTCCATATTGACAGAAATCATCCAATCTCCCTGTCGGACTGATGATAGGACAATCTGATCCGTCTCCATCTTGAACTTTGTCTTCTGCACAGACTGGTTCAGGGTGCTTACGTCCATGGGCTGCCGGCTGCAAGCTGCCCCTCCCCCCCTCATAACTTAGGCACTACAAATAGACAATTGTAAAATCCTATGGTTAGTGGGTCTCCTACTAATTCTATTGCTTTTTTCTGTAAGAGAGAAGAAACCTCTCCTGAAAGGACAATGAATCTCTGTGAATCTTCCGGGTAGGCTCTCAAAACTATTGGAGAGCTTGATAAGGGAGGAGTGCTCTTGAACAGAATCTCGTAGCCTTCTCTTAAGACCTCTACGATCCAAGATTCCACTCCTTCTGCTTCCTAGTTTCTCTAAAACTATTGAAGTTTTGCTCCTACAGGTGCACGAAGGGCTGACACATTATTTTCTAGCAGAGGATTTGGTTGTGGACTTTTTGATAGCTCTTGGGGTGAAGCGTACTCTATCCCTCAATCTAAGGAAATATCTAGCAAATTCCCTGCCCCGAAAGGGTTGAGCGCGCATGGCAGGTGAATGACGTGCACTGAGAATATAGTCTCGAGGGCATTTTGTAGATTGCACAAGGTCTTGTGTTGCCTTCTGCATATCAGAAGAAATTTGAACTACTATATCCTCTGGGAAAAGGCAATTTTTGTCCAGAGGAGAATAAAGCAAGGTGGACTTTTATGTGTGACATACTCCTTTGGAGGTGAAAGAGCACCAAAATTCTCTCTTCTTTAGAATGCCGAAGGTGAAAAGAGAGGCTAGTTCTGAGGATCATCTCTGATGCCTTTGTCTAGGCAAGAGATAACTCCCGAAATGCCCACAAACAAATCCTCATCCACCATTGTACAATCTTTGATTTTGCGGCCCAAGGCTCCTACAGTCCAGTCAAGGAAACCTATCACCTCAAAAACCCTAAAGATATTTTTGATGAGGTTATCTAACTCTGAAGTCGAAAACATTATCTTGGCTGAATTAAAAGCTGATCTTCTAGCAGAGTCCATAAGCCTGGAAAAGAGAGTTTCTCCGGTCTCGTAACATAAATGTCTTCTTGTGGAAAGACGAGGAGGAAAATTGAAGTTCACTTTGCCTTAATCTCTTTCTCCTCAAGCCAAAGATTAATCTCTTTCAATGCCATCCATGCTGAAAAAGAAAGCACTAATTTGTGCAACTTTGAAGAGTCCTATTGGTTGTCTCTCATGTAGAAAGACTGGTGAAGCAGGTGCCACTGGCGAGAATGAATCAGAAACATTCGCTACAAAGTAAAACAGTAGCAATTTGTAGCCTGTCAGAGACTACTACTACTACTATACTATACTATACTATACTATACTATACTATACTATACTACTACTACTACTACTACTACTACTACTACTACTACTACTTCTTCTGATGATGATGATGATGATGAAATCTGTGACAGGTTCTCTTGATGTTGATCAACGCAGGAGGTACCGAAGACTGTACAAAACCCAAGATGCTGTCCAACTTGTTTTGAATGGCTGTAAATGGTTGATCAGAGGCAGCCATAGCATGTGATGTCAGTAAGACAGAAGACGTAACTGTTGTCAAAGGTTGTCTCAAAACTTCATACTGATCCAGCTGTGCACCTGGCTGCTTAGACACTTGCGGGCAGCTCGGGCACCGATGGACGCTTGAGCGCTAGTGGACGCTTGGGCGCCAATGGATGCTCGGGTGCTAATGGATGTTCGGGCACCAATGGATGCTTGGGAGCCAATGAATGCTCGAGCACAGATGGATGATTGGGTGCTAATGGACACTAAGGAGCCAACAAACTTTCGGTCGCCAATGGGCACTCAAGAAAACTGTGTTGCCAATGGGCACTCAGGAGCTGGTGGGCTCTTGTCCACCCCCAACTTCTCTTGAATTATCATGGGCTCCAGTACTGCAAGTACCCTCTGCGCCAATGGGGGCTCATACGCCAGACGAGGCTCCAGGTGCCGATAAGATCGCAGGAATCTTACACTTCTCAACACTCGTGGAAGGTACAGGAGGACATGGATCCGGCACCAAAGGACGCTCTGAGCCTTTCCTGCCTGTGACCCTCCAAGGAGTCTACCCAGAGGGAAAGGCTTTCTCGGACCAAAGATTTGAGACTTAGAGGATGGAATCCTCTCACTACAGTGTACCTCTCCTTACAGATCCTGAGAGAATCTCTCTGGAGAGTCCCAAAAACTACACGAAGGTTGATCCACAATGGATGGGACTCGTCAACGAAGCGCCACTGAAGTCTGGGAGAAGACTCCACGGAGCTGGATGCACTAGAGGAGAGACGCACTTCCTTAGATACACCTTTCCAATGGTGATCTGTCACAACCTGGGAAGTATCAACATGACTGCCTGACGGGGCAACTGCTTGTGGGCAGACCCCACCGACCTTCCCTGGGCTACCAGTTTGCCACCTCCCAGGTTCTGGGGAGTTTGACAGGGACCGTTGCCTAGGAGAATCAGTGGGACGAACACCCACCTCCTCCACAACACTCACGCTGGCACTCACTTCACCACTTACCTTGTCCACTGGGGTTTTAAGAGACACTCCTAATTTTTCCACTGCTTGAAGCATGATGAAAATTCTTTTTATCTACTCTTGCTTCTAGGTTGGCAACAGCATCAGGTACAGGTGATGGAGAAGGTTCAGGAGACAAGTTTCAGTTTTCAGTTGACAATTAATTCCTGACTAACTAAACCTTCAGCTTTAGCTCTAGAAGCTGCTGTTCTCTTTTTATCTCTGTATAACTTGTTGGTGTAGCTAGTCAAGATTTTCCAAGTTCTCTTGTCCCAATTAATACATTCCCCACAAGTTCGATCTGGTGTGCAAGTCTGACCACTACAACCTGTGAAGTGCGGATCATTACAAACTAGCAATCCTTGTATTCCAGCCTTTGCTGCAATACCTAATTCCTGTTGAGCTAGTATCGGACACGTCTGCAGATTAACCTAATACTAAGAGACTAATTCAGGAGTAAAATTTAACTATTTATATGAATTCCTAAATAGCTGAATGTTGCCGAAATGGCTACCAATATTTAAGAGTACTTCACCAAATAACTCCAACAATGAGCGACTGCAAAGGAATTCCAAAAATTCCTCTGCTGCTGAACTGTGTTAACAGCACCAGCCGGCTGAAACAACTGAAGTTTGTGCAGTGTTAGTTCTGCTTCCCCTGATAGCACCAAACTAGCACCACCACGAATTTAAAAAATTCTAGCTGCTGATGGATTTAGAAGCTTTAGCTATGTAACTACTCGGTAAGTTGCATACATAAAATTTGCATTTATGGGGAGTGCCGACATCATAAGGACCCATTCTATAGAGTAAATGACTTACCTAATACCTAATGACTTAAGGTTATTACCTTCCAACTTTTATCACCGATTCTATAAAATAATAATGAATAAACAGAAGTCTTGTTTCAGTCTTCTTTGAGATCAAAACATTGTTTAAAAAAAAAAACTTCTCAGGTAACGGCAAACGAGCAATATTTCTAGACTCAAAGACACGGATATAAAAAATATTTAGATTCTGAAGGTTCAGTTATCCCTATAGAGCCATTTTCTTATTATGCTAGCAACTAGAGAAAAATGGGGATTACAAACGGGGAAACAATTAATCTTTAAATAAAGTGTTATTTTCAAAAAGTATCATAAAAAACGATGGACAAATACGTCCATGAACCAATGTAAACATTCTTTTAAAGCAATGTTTCTAGATATATATGTTTATTTATCGTAAACGGGTCCAAAATAGCGTACAGGCAGTTCCAGTTATCAGTGATCCAGTTTTATGGCCTTGTCTAGCACCAAAAATCGCTGAAAATCAAATGCGCTGACTTCCGGTTATCAGCAATGATAAATGGAGTAGTACGTATTGGCACCAATAGATATGTAACAGAAGCACCATTAACTGCTTATTGGCGCCAAAATCTGGTTATCAGTGATTTTGCTTATCATCAAGCCGTCAGAACGGAAACCTCAAATAACTGGGGATTGCCTGTAAATATACCCAGACTTAATCCAACTCTGACGTTTTTTACAAGTCTTTTTCGTTCTCAAGGCGATGAACAAAATTGTCCATGAACCAATCCAAACATTCGTTTTATTGCCAAGAATAGTCTAAATTTTAAATTATTTATTTTAGCATAAAACTGTTGAAAACCAGTCAATAGCTCACTTGGCAATTATCCTGAATTATTCATATGAATGTTTTTACTATTCTTCTTTTTACAATTTGTGATTCACAGTGTCATACAAGTGATGTACAAATTGTCAATAAACCAAATCTAAATTTTTTATAGCCATTAGGATATGTATTTAGACATAAAACAGTTTGAAAACTGTTAATATCTAAAATTTGATCATTCCTTGAAAATTTCAGCAGTTGGCGCACCCCTTTAAAATGCTGAGACCATTTTCAAACATGAAAATGAGTTTTCCAGGTGATCCACACTCGTCCCCAGAATGACATTTTTCTAAAAAACATCCAAAATATAGAACAGATTTATAGGAAACCTTTTTCAATTGTAAAATTTTCGATTTTACTGGTTTACAATACTTTGAAGTGTTGATAACGAAGAGAAAAAAGGATATTTAAAAGTTAAAATACTGAGTACACAGTAATGAAAAATAAAAAGCAAACTCCTGTTACTTTCATGGAATCTGGAGGCTATTTAAAAGACTTACATATTTTCTTGCTTAACTGTATTCCTTCAAATTTTTAGTGAATGATAGTTTTGGTTAAACTAATTATTAATAATAATAATAATCATAATACTACCAACATTTTACAAACAGAAATTATTACCAATGCACAGTTTAACAAGAATTGTAGAGGGCTAGGTTAAAACATTTTTAAAATTAAACATGAAAACTGGAGAAACATTTTCAAAATTAAACAGGAAAACTGGAGAACATCAAAACATGGATGCCTAGATGAAAAGTGAAAAAAAAAATAAATAAATAATAAATAAAACTGGGGCCACTCAATCCAGGACTTCCCTTTGGGAAATTAACCACAGATATTTTTTCAGTCATTCTCAGACTGTTGAAACTTAAACAGATCTCAAATCTAGTTTCATAATACATACTTCACTTGTTCATACTTTACCAAAGAGTATAGAGAAGATAAGAGAGGACATTCATGCCTTCCCTTTGTAATTGCAAGCAACGATGGCGCCTCTAGTGGCAGGCATGTAATGGGAGTTTGATGTCAACATGATGGGGACACACTTCTGTGCCGCAGTTAATTGTCATAATTCAAGAATGAAAAGGCCTGAGTTATCATTTCTTGATTCCCCAAAGACAAGGAAACGTAAGTGATATGTTTTCAGTTACATTTTATCAGAACTAAGTTCACCCTAATAAAATTATGAAATATGTTGATGGTTGTTATTCTCTCGTTGTTCCTTTGACCAAAGAGTATACTGTACTCTAAACTCTCTGCTTTCGGTGTTTCATTCACCATGTTTTCTCTAGACACTACAATGGTTACCGTGTTATTGTAGCCATAGATATAGAATGGTAAGCCTGGACAGTCTTTGATAGCCAAACCAGTTTGTGATGTGCACTGCCTGGCATCATCACTATGTGATTATCATGTAAACAATGGCATAACTCATACAATCTAATGGGAAACCCAATACTCTTTAAAACATGTTTTTTCGGCAGTTCAAGACTGTCAAATGATTTATGTACCATTTACTAAATACAATATCTACTACATATTTATTGTCAGCTGTTATTGTGTTGCTAACACAATAACAAAAAGGAAACTTCTTGTTACTGTTTTCTCTAATATTGTTTTATTGTGAACTCTTGTACCACCTTTAGTCCTTTACTATATAATATTGTAAATTATTCTGCAACTATACATTGAAACCTCATACATTTTTCTAACAAAGATTATTTTGACTGCCTATTGTTTCTCCTTTATGTTATTGTTAGCACAATAACAAAAAGGAAAATTTTTGTAACTGTTGTGTGTAATAATTGTAATGTGAACTAATTCCTTTTGTACTTTTGTATATCTTATACAAGACAATTTCCTGCTAATGTATACTTTTGTAATATGTATAATAAATTTTGTGAAATGTTTATACTGTGTATGTAATAAAAAATTTTCTAATCGCAATAACAACTTTTTATAATGTTGAACACAGTAATCTTTGGGTAACAATTGCGTTTACTACAAACCCTTTCCAATATTTCAAAAGTTGTTATATTTGAGAGAGAAATGAAGATTGAAATGTTCATAAGGAACAATAAAAAGAAACCTAAAACTTGTAAAAAGTAATGCACAATTCCAAATAAGTGTCGTAAGCAGCTTTTTTTTTCTTTCTTTCTTTTATCCCAGGGCCTATGACTGACGCAAACCAAGCTATTACAGTGGGGCCCCCCATTCGCGTTCTCCCGATTCACAGATTTCTCTCTAGACCATGTCTACCCATTATTTGCGGGAAATTCGCCTATTCGCAGTATTTTTCTATGAGAAATACTGTATTCAGAAATTCGTGTTTTTTTTTATCAATTTCATCATGAAATGCACTTTTTTGTCATAAAACTATTAAAAAAACCAGGTGTAAAAATTTGTAGTGGGATTTTCTTGAGTTTTACCTACCAAAATAGGCCATTTTCAGCATTTTCATAAGGGTTTCAAATATTCGCGGATTCTAAACATTCACGGGGGTGTCTGGTACATATCCCCTGCAAATACAGGGGGACCACTGTACACCAGTCGAGGTCTTGAATCTCCAATGTGTGACTCCAATATACTGAAAATGTATACTCACAATGTAGGGCCCAGATGTATTAAACATACTTGAGATGTCTTACGTTACGTAAGTGTTTGTATCATCATTTTTCTCGCTTTCATTGTCATAATATTCCTGTTTTCCATTTAATTTCTTAATAATATGGTTAGAAACATTTGTAATTGTCAACAGTCGCAGAAAAAATTAAAATTTATTATGATTTGGTATGTGACTACATATATTATGTTGACAAGATCTTAAAAAACCCAAAAATGTATTGCAACGAACACAAGCTTAACTTTACATTATCATAAATGTTAGTGCACCCAGGACCAGTGTAATATAAAATAAAGATATCAATTTCCTTAAGATAAAACGGATATCAATTTATATCAATTTACAACAGAGGAGTTCCAGTTTCTTTGTAGTTTGGCCTGATATATCTTATAAATTTATTTATTCATTTCCTTTCAATCATAATTTTCAACCTCTTTAATGAAACCTGGTTTAGCACCAGTAGCTATAGATAGATAGAGAGAGGATAACCTGTATGTATTTACTAATTTTTTTCAATAAAATATTTAAATAATCACTCCAGATTAGTGCATTGCTATATAAATAATAAAAGATCAGAAGATAGTCTTACAACCCACAAAAGCGTTAACATTCATCTTAAACATTAGTGTTGTGTATGCCTGCACAAACAACTTTACACGTTCACCATCAGACGGTGCCACCGGTGCTGCAGTTACAATTTTCCCACAAGGACTCACACGACTGTCCATTTTTATCTTCTCTATACCCTTTGCTTTAACATGACATAGTCCATGCCTAAAACATTTGTCATTCCTTCCAGGGATCTACTCTTAGCTTTTGTGATACTTTGGGATTAAGGTGGTAAGCATAAATCCTAAATTATATGCCTCCGAGTACAAAATTCAGAAATACATTTATTTCTCTTTCAATTCATGAAGTCTTTCCACTTTCTGTTTACATTCAAGTTCCTATTATCCTAATGCATATCTTAATCATTTTCATTTAACAATTCATCACCATTTTTTTGTCAGATTTTACATAAAAAAAAAAAAAAAAAAAAAAGTAAAAATTAAGTTCACTGTGTTCCATGGTGCAAACTTTCAGCCTTACTTCCCATCTGGTCTAAGTTTTTCAATCTGCCATCTTCTATAATCCTGATATATCTCAAATATGAATTCTTTTCATATTATTCTCAATGTTATATTGTGATATTTTTTCAGACTACTACTGCTTTTTGCAGTACTAATACCGGTTCTTTCCATTTTTCAATTCATTACATATTAACATGAATACTACTTACTGTTCCCTAAGAAGGAGCAAATTATTTGGTATGGCCTTAGTGATATGCTTAGCTTGATCAAAAATGTACTACACATCTAACAAATTAAAATAACTAAAATATAAATGAGAGAGAGAGAGAGAGAGAGAGAGAGAGAGAGAGAGAGAGAGAGAGAGAGAGAGAGAGAGAGAGAGAGAGAGAATTTCCATTAATTTTGTTTAAAGCCATTCCCTCTTAAAATATGATCACAATAAACACAACAACATGAGATCCATACCAGCTGTTGAGTACAAGGTCTCTGGGAAGAGGCGAGTCAGGCGAAGTGCTTCTTTGCTGCTGTGTACTGTGATGCCAGTTACCATTATCTTCTGAACTCCTGGAAAGTAATAATTTTACTCTATATATAGTGTAAATAATAATTAAGGAAAAAAATTGCATAAAATTACCTTCAATTCTCTCACAATGCAAAACAGTACCATATTTTTAATGATAAAGAACAACATGCATAATGCATATTGCAACATATGTATAAATAATTAAACCACCTCTTTTCTCAAATTTTTACATTTTCTCTTGTCTTTTCTTGTATATTTTATACTATTTCTATATTTAAACTTTAAATTTAAATTATCTTACACAAAAGTAGGTGACATATTCAATGAATAACTCCTACTTAGCCTAAAAAGTTCTTAAAATCTATTCTTAATGAGCAATGTAGGTAAAATAGATAAGTAAGTTGTAGGAAATGACAGTTTTTTTATAAAACATACTTTGTGTATGAACTTTTAAGATAGGCAGTTATAAGCACTTTCAAAGCCAGATAACACTGTCACCTACACTTAAATAAAAACCACAACCCATCCACTAAGAGTGGTTTTGTGCTCTGGGTACATTGTACCCACTCGGCTCCCTAAAATTCCCAGTACCTTAATACAAATGGAAGAGATTGGAGAAAATCCTATGCTTCCTTCCCCAATAGCATGCCAGTATAGGCTAGTCCCAGGTTATTGGCTGGGGTTCAGTTCCGGATGGGGGGGGGGGGGGGGGGGCAATGAGCAAAAACTGCCATTAATTGAAACTCGGTGATTTATGGCACCATAATGGCACCTCTGTTAAGTATGTTATGGCACCATAACTCTGTTATTGGCGACAATAACCGGAACTCTGCCCCGTTATGGCGCTATAAATCGCCAATTTATGGCGCTAGACAAAGCGCCATAAAAACCGGATTGCCGATAACCAGGGAACTGCCAGTACTAATTAATTTGAAATACTACTGAACCAAAAAAAATTTCTTACACTTTCACTTCTTGAAAATAGTGAGAAGTGGGCTAATATTGACGTTGTCCTCATGAAGCATGTAAATTGTCAATTTTATTTTGCAACGAGCTTCACCTTCAGGGTTAAGATGCCTTTCCAGTGGCTCTGTTGATACTTGGATCACATGCTAGACTGAGGGGCAACTACCTGGGGCAAACCCACCCCCTTGGACTTCCCCTTGGACCACCCCAGTAATGTCCCTCCGCCGCCCAGGTTCTAGGGGAGCAATGACATGAAACAATTTAGGTTTAGGATTATCCAACAAGCCGCATAGCCACTGTCTCCACTACACCTCCATGAAGACGCCTTTTCTGTTGATACCTGGGAGTATGGACTTCTCCCAGGTTTAGGGGAGTATAATAGTGACTTAGGCCTAGGAGAACCGGTAGGCCGGATAATCACCTCCTCCACTGCAAAACACTGGCATGGGAAGGAAGTGAGGGAGCTAGGTAAAAAGCAAGTGAATAAACATATGGTGGTTAGTAGTGGAAGAAAAAAAGGCTATGTCAGCTGTGTGCCTGCCTGGCTGTCTGCTACAGATGTTACCCATGGCCATTCTTGGGTGCTTATGGCAGTGGTTGATCTAGAAATCTATCATAAGGGGGCCACTTAAGATGATCATATTTATATGAAACATGTACACACATGTAGATATATAGAAATATTTTTATATGTATGCAAACAAACATATACATACACACAGTAGCAGTAGTTGCTGTTCTTGAAATAATCAACTAAGCAAATATTTGCCTTTTTGGGCAAATATGATATTTTTATAATAAAATGAAGTTTTATAAATATACTTACCAAGTAATTATACTTAGCTAACGATTAGCCACGCAAGGCATCCTAAATTAACAAATTCGCTTGCAAGTGACTGTTGCAATGCGTGGGTGACAAGTCCTGCCCAGTAAGTCCATGAAAATCAGAGAGGCCTAGCGGGTTCTGATTCAGTAATTACAGTACGGTTCCCAATTATGCAAGAATTTGGTCGATCCACGGCCTCGCAGAATTGGAAATTCGCATATTTCGAAACACATAACTTATGGGAATATAATTCCATTAGGGTCAAGGCAAACGGCAACTTACCCAGTCAAACTTTTTTATACTACCCAATCTCAATACTTTCTATGTACTATACTGTAATTTTTTCTAATAAGAAGCTGTTCTTGTGGATATATAACATTAAAAAGGTTTTAATAACTTGAAACAGTTTAAAATTACACACAGGATGGTGAAAACTCCCACATGTAAACAAAGCCACCATTGGTTGCAAGTGTACTGATAAATACGTACAATAATTTCCTTTAAAAAAACCTATTGGATGGAATTTCCTCTACCTATCCTCTCCCAAATGAGACCTTCAAACTCCCTTATCTCATCCTCTGTGAAGAGTTCTTCAGCTGAAGGAAGGCTTTGTGAACTGGCGGATCATGCATATCTTCATTCCCGTTAGGTCTAACAAACTTGGTTAAGAGCACCTGTCTCAGTTTCTTTGTCCAGCAGGTTCACTATGCAATCGTTTTCATATAAATTTATTTTATGATAAAAAAAGAGCTAATGAAAATTCAAAATTTGATATGAAATTACAATTTCTTAAAAAGAAAGGAAAAATGGAATTTTCATTGTAAAATAAAATTTTATTGCATACTTACCGAACAATTATACAGCTGTAGGTTCCCTACGAATGGCAGACAATTGATTCAAAACTTCTGCGGTGGCGCCGCCAGTGCTGATGTAGGTGACGTCATCTCCCTCCAATCGAGGGAGCTATAGGTACAACTGCCCAGGTAACATCAATTCGTTCTGCCCAGCCATCCACCTGTGGGGAGGAGGGAGGGCTTTGATTAATAATTGTTCGGCAAGTATGCAATAAAATTTTATTTTACAATGAAAATTCCATTTTTATTGCAGTGTCTTACCGAACAATTATACAGCTATTGCAAGGACAGGGGGCTGTGGATGTGAGTTTTAATTCAAAAATAACATATGATTCTTGAAAAAATACCCAAAAGCACTGTTACTAGTGCCTGTTGTACCGTACCTTGCAAGAGAGCTACTGCAGGAGAATACTGCCTCTGGTCGGTGCTCATCTTACTGAGTAGAAGGCTTGGAATATGACCAATGGGTGCTTCTACATGGAGTGGAAGATCCTCGTAGTCATAGTGTTCACCGCTGACTCAACGAAGAAACAACAAAATATTGCCCTTGCCCTGGGCTAAGACCACAAATAACCAACATGAAAAAGCTGTCACCTACACCTAATTAAAAACCTTTACCCACCAAACCTATAACTGAAATGACTGGTGAGTGACCAATTCGGAGACGACAAAGAGTAGTCTCCCACTTTCGGGGCATCACGTTATATTTCCCAATGCTTTTGCCAATTATTATAAATAAAATTCTTAATTGTAGGTAAAAAATCATTACATGGAATGGGATACCTTCTTGGTAGCAACTCAGCTGCAGCATTCTTTGCCAGTGAATCTGCCTCCTCATTTCCACACACACCTACGTGTGCCGGAACCCAACAAAATCGAACTGTTATGCCTTTCAGACCAATAATAAACAAAGCCCACTCTAAAATCTTTAAAACCAACAAAGGGTTACTAGAATTAAAACTTCTAAAGCTGAAGGACACTTCTTGCATCACTAAAAATGGTAAAAATTGCCCCCTCATCTTTTTAATGCTATTTTCTCAATAGCGGGGTTAATATGCCATAGTTCTGCAGTTAAAAATATGGAAGATACTAGAGGAAGTGCACCTCTACAATTAAAAGAACCACTATACACTATATACTCCAAATCCAACGCCAGCTTCAGATTTGGAGCCATCTGTATATATAAAAGTCGATTCCCTATGTTCTTCGACATGTTCATGAAAGAGAGACCTGGCTTCTAATTCAGTCATGTTCTTTTTTATACCAATAAAATATTTACAAAAAGATATCTCTGGTAATTTCCATGGAGGGGTTGCTGATATCCTAAATGGAAGAACTCTATTTCTTGCTATATCAAGACCGTTTATTAATTGTTTTACCCGAAAACCAATAATAATAATAATAATTCTTTATTTCCAATATTTACATTGGGTATTCATAAAATATAAAGCTACAATTAGTAAAATCATCTTACAAATAGTTAAAATATTTGTTATTTTAGACATACAAAAGTTGTTTTAGAAATCAACAATTCGGCTAAAACTTTGTAATTAAAATAATTCATCAGTAATAAAAGAATATCATAAAATTAGAAAGCATTTACTTAAAATATAGTGAGTAAAAATTACTCTTCCCGAATATTGAAGTACATTGTCATAGACCACATAAGTTGTGTTAAAATAAGTCATGTACAAATAGTATTAATACAGAGTAATCAAATAAGCATACTAGATTATAAGGAAATCTTAATTTGTAAATAAAAGCCATCTTATCCATAAGTATTTTCTAAAAATAATTCCAACATCTATAAAAGTACAGTAGTGCCTTCAAAAGCACTTTTAATAAGACAATTGAGCATAACGTTCTTACATTAATCGGAACCATTTAAAGTTAGTTTCTTTAAGTGTACATTAAAAGCAGCGAAAGAGGATTTTTGTTTAATTGTGCCAGGTACTTTATTGTATAATGCTGGGCCTCGAATACTAAACTGGCGGGAGCCTATCTCTGTTTTCGCCCTTTCTACATACAGATTTTCCAGCTGTCGAGTAGAAACCCCATTAACTGCGTATACTGTTGGAAAATCATATAACCATTCAGGAGTTATTTTACGTATTGTTTTGAATACCAAATTACAGACATCTATGGTATATTTGTCTTTTATCTTTAACCATTCTAATTTTTTGAGGTAAGGGGATATGTGGTCGTGTTTTTTTACATTACCAATAGCCACTCGGGCGGCAAAGTTTTGAAGTTTTTGAACCCTTTTCATTTGTTGTTAGAGTCCAGTTACTCCCCAAATTCTTAAACAGAAGTTGATTATATCATAGCCATCTACTGAACAACTATTTTACGCGTAGAAGAATCAAATGAGTCTTTTACTCTATTTAACAAATAAATTAAAGTACCCATCACTTTCTTATAAATTTCATCTATATGCGTTTCAAACGTCATATATCGTTCAAAATAGAGCCCTACCCCTAGATTTTTTTACAGCTTTCATGGGTTTAATCATATTTCCATTAAAATCTATTTGCACATTGTCTCCAATTTCTGATATATATTGTCGGGAACCTATTAAAATGAATTGTGTTTTTTTCTCATTAAGAAGCAAACCATTAGTTAAGAAGTAGTATTTGGCCTTCTTTAGTATGTATTCTGCCCTATGAATTAGTTCGTCTATTTCATTTATAAATCCTTCAATTAAGATCTGGGTGTCGTCGGCATATTGGATGACGAAACAGCCGGGTAGTGATTTTACCAGATCATTGACATAAATTACAAAGAGTATTGGGCCAAGAATAGAGCCCTGGGGTACACCAAACTCTACAGGTTTTTTGGAAGACACAATTTGACCCATTCTAACTGACTGGGATCTGTTATGTAGGTAACTCATAAACCAGAGTGGATCTATACTCAGTGATGTACATTTATCAAATAAAATATTATGATTCACGCTGTCGAAGGCTTTTGAGAGGTCAAGTAAAAGGAGTAGTGAGACTTTTTTATTATCCATGTTATTATAAATCTTATCTGATATTTTTAATAGAGCCGTTTCAGTTGATAATTTTGGTCTGAAGCCGTGTTGACTTTGTGAGATTAGACCATTTGTCTCTAGAAAATCAGTTAATTGAATAGCAATTATTTTTTCCAGAACTTTAGACAATACCGGTAGCAAAGATATAGGACGATAATTGGAGACGTCTTCCATATCACCACTCTTAAAAACAGGAATTACGTGGGGATTTTTCCATAACTCCGGATACTGTTTAGTGGTTATGGATGTGTTAATTATAACTGTAAGGTAAAATGCGATAATATATAACCCATCCCTAATGAAAAGCAAAATAATCCCGCCAGATCCAAAGGCATTTGTGCTTTTAAGATTTTTTATAATTAAGATGACAGTATTACAATCAACAGGAGTAGGCTTAAAACTATCTAATTCTCTAACTGGAATATTACGTACTGTTTCAGTAGAGATATTACATTTCCTAATTTCCTCTTGGGTTTTTTCGAAAGTTTTTTTCCGGACCTCAGCGAAAAAATCATTGAATTTTTCAGCCTTAGAGTGTACATTAGTTACTGCTGGCAATAGCATAGAGCTCCTATCTGTTTGTTGTCCATTAAATAGCATATTTTTTGTTATTTTCCAAGTAGCAGAAACATTTGCCTTTAGCTTTCTGATATTCGCTTTTGTAATACTGCTTACGGCTTCCCGCTAACTTTGAATTTACTCTCTTCTTCAGGTCTTTATGTTTTTCTCATCAGGGAGATGTTAAAAGTTTGATTTTTTAACTCCACTTTTCATCGTCTCTTTCTTTCATGTCTCGCTTTATTTCATCTGTTATCCACGGCGCAGGGGGACGAACGATTTCTTTCGTTACAACCGGAGCACAAATGTTTAGACACGATGTAAAGACGTCGTTTAAAGTTCCAACTTGGTTGTTTACATTGTCAGTATTTAAAATACCATTTATTTACGTTATTCGTGAGGAGATCACAAAGAAAGTCTGGAGAATAATTTTGCAAACATCTAAAAGTTTTTAAAATAGGTTTCTTTTTTGGCTTACGAATATTCAGATGAGTTAAGATTGTCTCGTGATCTGCCACCAAGCTTGGTATAATATCAATATTTATTATCATATGTTTAGCATTTGTTATTACGAGATCAATTAAAGACGCTGATGTAGGAGTAATTCTAGTAGGTTTGTTTACTATCTGATCGAAATTTAGTTTTTTAATTAGTTTAGACATTTTATTCTCGGTCTTTAGCAGATCATCATTAAAATCCCCATAGATAAATATATGCTTATTTCGTAAAATAATTTCTTTAAAAATATCGGAGATATAATCAAAAGAGGTTACCGGTGCTTTGGGATGGCGATATACGCATCCTACAATAACAGACGGAAACTTGCGATATTGAATCGAGATCCACTTGTCTTCTACACCCTCACATTTTTCGATCGTTAAATTCATTTCGGTGACTTTCAAATAGTTTCTGACAAATATACACACCCCTCTACCCCTCCACCCCGACCTTGATCCTGACGGTAGACATCATACAGGGGAATATTTATAAATGAGTCACTTATATTAGTGTATAACCATGTTTCGCTAACACATAAAATATCAATGTTTTGTTCGTTTACCATAAGTTCTATTTCAAGTTTATGACTCAACAAGGATTGGGGCATTATTAATAGGACTACCGTTAACATATCACTGAATCTAGGAGAAGTCTTCCTGTCGGCACCATCTTCCTGGCCAAGATCCTAGTTAGTTGGGGTTTTGTTCGCCATAATTCTACTTTTGTGACCAAATTCTTAACATATGTTACATCTTAGTTTATGATCAAATCTGCAGTTCGATTGTTGGTGATTGAATTCACCGCAGTTATAGCAGCCATATCTATTACCTCTAGTATTAAGATGATTACTATAGTTGCCAATTTTGTTATTTCTATAAGTATAGCCTGAGCCATTACTATCATTATTATATCTAGAACACGTTTGAGTAATTGGCATATCCACTCGAGAGAGGTTCTCGTTCCTAAAGTACTTGTTTTTATTTTGCTGGGGCCTTGTTATATTTCTTCCCCTTTTCACTCGATTTGCCAACAATTCTGTACTCACATCTTCCATAGTATTAGGTCTGAGAATATTGTTAAAACTACATAAATTTGATTTGACAGCTTTCCAGCTGGAACAAACAAAGTTATCTAAGCATACAGAGGAAATAGCATCTAACAATCTAATAGCACCTACTCTATTAAGTAAATCATAGCATTTATCATTTTGGGCCATCGTAACAGTTAATATCTAGATTCGCCAGTTTCCTAGCTTGAAGAATTTTTGTGTTTTAATCAACGTAACTCCATTTTTATTACACCATTATTATATTCGGTTATTCTTTCAGGTAAATTATTTGTTTTCATTGATGGTACAAGCTCACAGACCTTTACCTCTATTTCTTTGATTTTTCTCTTTGAGTTCAGCAATAACGGTGCCCAGATTGTCGATAATTCCCTCCACTGATAATATCCGCGACGAAGTAGATCTTGAGTTCCACCCCCAATAAATGACGCATTCGTTAGGTGAATGTTCCAGCTTTCCATTACCCAAGATTTTTAGTAGGTCCATATTTGCTTCTGGTAGGGTTCTTACCATGACACTATCTTGAAGGTCACAGACTTAACTTCCTTTAGACAAGAATCTCCAATAAGTAATACATTTTTCCCACTTAATGGAGGAGTGATGGCTTCAGAGGGACGTGATCCGTACTTATTTTGAAGGCTTTCTTGTAGATGTCTGATTTTTTTTCTTCAGCAAAATAATTTAGTTTTGTAGTTTCTCCTATTATTCTCTCCTTATCGGCTAAAGAGTTATTTATACATAGAAATTGTCTTCTGTCTCTCTAACGAAAAGTTTCAAACCTTTGATATAACTGTGCCGGGTTTGAGGAGATTTTTGGGTGTGAACTCAACTATCTACAATGCCTTACAAAGTTTGCAGTCTGACAGGCTAAAGAATTGGGAATTCTTTGCAACCTAAACCAATACCAAATAATAGAAGACTTTCGGTAAAGGTCTAAAGTTAATTCTCCAGCGTCAACAAGGAGACTTGGAATAGGCGAAGTTCTAAACGCTCCTGTAGACAATCTAATACCAGCATGGTGGTGGCTGAGGAGTATATTTCACACCCATAACTAATTTTTGAAAAAATTAAGGCCTTGTATAATTTTAAAATAGTTTTGCGGTCTGCCCCCCACCCATGATGTATGTGACATACTTTTTAAAAGATTCAGAGCCGCAAGACACTGAACTTTTAACGCCTTTAAGTGAGGAACCCATGTCAACCTGCAATCAAATATCAAACCTAAAAATCTAGCTTCATTTACACATGGGATCCGTTGGCCTTTGATGTATATATCCGGGTCAGGATGTACTCCCCGAATACGACAGAAATGGACAACAACAGTTTTGTTTGTCGAAAACTTAAATCCATTCGTATCAGCCCACTGAATAATTTTGTCAATTGAGAGTTGTAGTTTTCTCTCAACCATCGACATTCTAGATCCAGCAAATGATATGGAGAGATCATCTACAAATAATTGAGAGAATATCTTGGGGAATGACAGAGGAATATCCCATTAAAAACTGGCTAGTGCAAATAGTGTTGCACTTAGCACACTACCCTGGGGAACTCCTTCTTCCTGACATCTCCTCTCTGATAAAGTTTCCCCCTCTCCTCGACTTGAAAAAAATCTATGTGAAACAAATGATTGAATGAACATGGTAACTCCTCGTAACCCCAATTCATGAATGGTTTTAAGTATAACCATATCTCCAGCAGTATCATATGCCTTCTCAAGATAAAAAAAAGACTGTTACATGGTGCTGTTTGGAAGCAAAGGCTTCACAAATAGAGATTCCAGTCGCATCAACACATCAGTCGTTGAATGCATTTTTCTAAATCCACACTGGATAGGTGATAAAATAACCTTCTTTTCCAGGTACCATACCAGTCTTACATTGACCATCTTCTCCATGATCTTACATAAACAAGATGTCAACAATGCAATTGGTCGATAGTTTGCAGCTAAAAACTTATCCCTTACCAGGTTTTAAAAAGGCTAAAATAATGGCTAGTTCCCAAACACTTGGATAACTATGATCATGCCATATTTCTGTTAATAATACTTAAAATAAACAACTTGGTATTAACAGGTACATGTTTAAATCATTGCATATGGAATTCCATCGGGTCCAGGGGCTGTATCATTACACGTAGCAAGTGCGGAGTCAAATTCTCTTTCAGTAAAGGAGAGTTGTATGACTCTTCCCTTCCTGTTTGCAAAATTTAAAATTTTCTTTTCGTCATTGCTCCTAAACTGGTGACCAGGAGCTACTTCACACTTGCGTGATACATTTGAGAAATGATCCGCCAAGGCATTGCTAACCTCAGTTGCTCCAGTCACATACAGATCATTCACCTTCAACACTGGTGGTGGGTTGGGGGTGAATTTGCCTGCTATCGTTTACTTTCCTCCACACAGAAGATGTGGTGGTCTACTGTTAATGGAGGAAACAAAAGACACCCAAGACTGGCGCCTAGCTTCTTTCATGGCACGACGGAACTGTGCTCTACATTTCTTGTATATAATTAAATTCTCCTCAGTACGGTGTCTGCGCAAACGGGTTAAAGACCTTCTTGTGGCTCTGTGCAGGGCAGTTAACTCTGAAGACCACCAGGGGACTGGTCGTCGTTTGAATAACCCTGTTGTTTTGGGAACTGAATTGACTCCTGCTGTATGAAGGGTTCCATTCAGCATGTCTATGGCATCATCAATATTTTCAAACTGTTCTGCATTCCCTTCAATTTTGCTTAGCTCACGAAATCTACCCCAGTTTGCCTTGTCAAGATTCCATCGTGGCGATCTCTGTAAAGGTGGACCATTGTTAGTGTTGATAATGATTGGTGCATGATCCATAGTATGCCAATCATCTAATGTCCTCCAATCAAAATCGAGAAGGCAATTAGAGCTTGTGATTGATAGGTCAATGCATGACAAGGTACCTGTCTGGACATGAAAGTGTGTGGGCTCTCCTGTATTAAGGAGACCGACATCCTCATTTTCCACAATTGATGATATAATATTGCCCCTTGTGGTTTGCTAAAACATCGCCCCATAAAGGATGTCTACCATTCAAATCTCCAATAAGAGAAAAAGGTTGGGGGAGTGTTGAATCACCTCTACTAAATTATCATACAAAATATTATCATTTGGAGTAGGTACAGAGAGGGCATATTGTATATTTTCCCTCTATATCAATCTGTACAACCACTGCCTGCAGAGGTGTACGAATAGACAAAGATATTTGGGGAATATCTCGACGAACGTAAATGAGACTTCCGCCATGGCTCCCTGCTTGTTGATTATATGGTGTTCTATAGCTAATATACTCTCGAGGAAAAGGAGTATTAGCATCAAGCTTGCTCTCCTGTAGACATACAATTATGGGGGAATGCTCATGAATTAGTAGCTTAAGTTCTATATTTGGCCCTTAAACCCTGACAATTCCATTGCAAATGGAGGAGAACACTATGGATCACTTCTGGAAGACATCTTGGATGAGGTCTTCCCATTGGCAACTTTTTAAATCAAACATTATTTCCTGTAGGTTTCTTTAGAGATGGTCTTGATATATTGGGTTTACGTTTGTCTTTTTCTTTGTGTCCTTTTGATCTATTTGTTGAGGCAGATGGTGGACCTCAACTTGAATTTCTGATTTATTCAAGTTATCTTCCAGTTGATCAGAACACCAACAGATAAACATCAAATTTATTTGACGTCATAGCTTTTAATGTTTCTGATGGAAGGGGTGATAGAGATGGAGGTCTCTCTCTTTTTCGATTAATAGTGGTGGGCTTCTAGGTTTTTGCACCTTCCCCACAACGTGCACCAGGCAAGTTGGTAAGTGGAACCTCCATCAAATCAGGCAAGGACATGGCCTGAGAGAGGTTTGTACTACTAATAGTAATGGGGGACGAAGTTGTACGGGGATGGGCAATGCCCCACTGTTAATACACTGTGGCAAAGCCTCAGAAGGCAATATGCTTACCTCATCATGCAGCATTTTATCATTAGATGGTATATTTCTTTTTATAGAACTATTGGCAGTGCTAGGTGGGTTTGATTTTAGTGCCTTTGCATAACTACTTGATTTATCTAATAGTCTTTTGGCATATCCCACACTTATGTGTTCTAAGTTGGATTTGTTAAGGGCAGCTTCTTCCGTCTTATACAGCTCGCAGCTCCGGTCAGTGGATTTATGATTTGAGCTGCAATTTAAACACCTGGCCTCAAGTGCACATTCTCCCTATGAAGATTTGGAGCAAATACCACACATTTTTTCGTTTTTGCAAACTTTTGACGGGGGTGTCCAAATTTAAAACAATTAAAACATTGCAGTGGGCTTCTGCTTGAATGGTCGAACTTTAATAATTTTTCATTTTCAATAATAATGCGGGAAGGTACATCAGCGTCCTGGAAAGTAAGGATAATCATTGATGTACCTGGGACTTTTGTGTACTTCCATACATTTAGTGGACACATGGCCAGTATCCTCCTCTCTAAATTCATACAGATCTTTGTTAAAAACTACTCCCCTTCCGTAGCTAAAATTTAGGTGGGGTTTGACATCTAACTTAATATTATGATCATTTGTTTTAAGGTTGGATAGTATTACAGATTGTGTGCATGATTTGGCATGGATAAGGTAACTATTTTTTCCAAAACGAGATATGTCTCCCGGTGCAATAGTTCCTACTTTTTTCTGAATTAATTTGCATATTTTGAAATAGTTCCCTGTCACCCCCTGAGATTCAGCTACAAGCCACATCGGTGGTTTTGGCTTCCTCTGGGAAGGCATAACTAAATCAGCATCTTTTTCAAACCAGTCCGCAGGTCTATAAACATCCAAATCCTTTGGTACCTTGTCGCAAAGAGCAGCCATAATATTCAAGTTATTAATTTGGATATTATTAATATTACATATTGCATTAAATGCTTCGTCATGACTATTGTAAGATATCCATGAATCCCATTTTGTATCTTCCAGTTTCATTCTTATTTCTGTTATAGATCCATAACACTCAAATTCTTTATATATATTATCATAATTTGTCTCTATTGGAAATTGGGTACATGAAGGATTCGAAGTTTTCCTTGCGGTTACCCGGATTACTCAATTTTGGAATATCAATGGAATGGTCCTTCCTAGTTCCGAGGTCATCAACAGAGTTTTCCCTAATTAAATTAGCAGAGGTCGTCAACAGTGTCTGAGGTATGCCATTCGATCCAGGGGTATGAGAAACATTAATTTCCGTCATTAAATTAGTTGGGGGAAAGAAAAAAATTAGACTGTCTGACATCCCAAAAGAGAACCCATTATCCTTTCCTGGAATTAATTTCTCCACCAATGACACCTGCGAGAGCTGCTTCCCAAATGTCCACTCCCTACCCTACCACAAAGGGATGGTACCACTATGATTAGAGTGGCTCAAGTGTATGCCAAACCCGCTTGATGGGACTGAGAGCATTAAAAGAATACAATCATCCCCACTTTAATCATAGTGGCAGGCAAACCGGACAGAATGCCGAGAGTCCTATCTCTATGAAACCGGCCAACCCCTGGAATCCGAAGGCCAAGTTTTGGTTCGAGAATAGTCCCGCATGCCAGTATGGAAATACTGACATTTCAAGGTGTCCAAACATTATCGGGTAGTTGGCAAGACCACCACAGCTCCCACAATTGATTTTGAAAAAATTTCCAAACCCGGATATGATGTCCCCTAAAAAAAACATCTGGACAGTGAAATGGGTAAGAGTTTTGACGCAAGGTTTGGAGAAAAGTTGATACATATGAAGAAGAATGAAAACAATTATAAGTAATAGAAATAGGATGAGAGAAATTTAGAGTCAAACTGAGGGAAAACAAAACAAAAATTCCCCAGTTTCGAGAGCCCTCTTGCCCGTCACAAGCCTTCAGCACGGGAATGATATGCCGTGCGGAAGCCCAATGACTTCATCAAGGCATTCTCTCGTTAAGAGGGCCAGCGTTAAAAAAGGATGCCAAATACTTAAATATATCAACTCTCTTTATCTGCTCTCCATCAAGCCGAATACTTTCTCTATCATCCCCCTCAGTGGTGGTACACATATATTCTGTCTTAGATCTACATATTCTCATTCCTCTGTCCTCCAATACTTGTCTCCATCTTTCCAATTTCATTTCCAGATATATATATATATATATATATCTATATTATTTATCTATATCTATCTATATATATATATCTATATCTATCTATCTATCTATCTATCTATATATATATATATATATATATATAGTATATATATATATATATATATATATATATATATATATATAAAAAGGGTCCAGGAATCCACCAAAACATTGTGAAGAATATTTTATTAGGTACGTTCATACTACTTCAGAGTACATCTTCAGCCTGTAATTATAAATTGTGACAATTTAATTAACAGTAAAATAACACATTAAGACTAAAACATTATGATAATAAGTTAATTAAAAAACATTTAAAACAAGCAATAGACTAAAACTTTAAGAAATATGGTAATTAAAATTTATAGAAACATTTAAA
Organism: Macrobrachium nipponense; assembly: GCF_015104395.2. Lineage (NCBI taxonomy): Eukaryota > Metazoa > Arthropoda > Malacostraca > Decapoda > Palaemonidae > Macrobrachium > Macrobrachium nipponense. The sequence goes on along the minus strand of NC_061107.1, from coordinate 30,994,963 downwards.
ATAAATAATGAGAGGACAAGTACCCTAAGTGAAAGTAGAGAAGGGAATGATTTGAAAACACAGTTCGGCCCAGATCTCAGTTATGCTAAATACAACGTGGCAGCAGCCACGTTTGCATTTAGAGAAGGAACCAGTCGTTTGATGTATAATGACTCAAGTGTCGTTAAGTAATTGTTGGGAGTGCTGTCATGATGAGAAAATGTGGTTTTATCAATATTAATTTTACATATTTTGGCGTGGTTACGGATATTGAATTCTGGATTTGTTATTCGTTGTCCTGTTTCTGTAGCTAACACCTAAGTGACTAGAATATCTCACTTTTAGTAACCGTTTGGTCGATCCGACGTAAATACCAGGACACCGGACAATTAAATTTATAAATGACGTCGGATCTCATGAACGGTGGTAGTTTTTCTTTGTGTGTAAAAACAAAAATGTGCCAATTTTTAATGGGTTGACAGTAACCGTTTGGTCGATCCGACGTAAATACCAGGACAACCCGGACAATTAAATTTATAAATATCCGTAACCACGCCAAAATATGTAAAATTAATATTGATAAAACACATTTCTCAATCATTGACAGCACTCCCAACAATTACTTAACGACACTTGAGTCATTATACATCAAACGACTGGTTCCTTCTCTAAATGCAAACGTGGCTGCTGCCACGTTGTATTTAGCATAACTGAGATCTGGGCCGAACTGTGTTTTCAAATCATTCCCTTCTCTACTTTCACTTAGGGTACTTGTCCTCTCATTTATTTGTTTTTAAATGTTTCTATAAATTTTAATTACCATATTTCTTAAAGTTTTAGTCTATTGCTTGTTTTAAATGTTTTTTAATTAACTTATTATCATAAGTTTTGGAAAGTCTTAATGTGTTATTTTACTGTTAATTAAATTGTCACAATTTATAATTACAGGCTGAAGATGTACTCTGAAGTAGTAGAAACGTACCTAATAAAATAAAAATTCTTCACAATGTTTTGTGGATTCCTGGACCCTTTTTAATGCTCTCATCTGATTGATATATATATATATATATATATATATATATATATAATATATATATATATATGGGAAAATGGACAGAATCTCGACAGCCATAATCCGACACCAATATCCCGACAGCCACAATGCCGACAGGCCAAAATTCTGACAAGCCAACATCCTGAACAAAAAATCCCGACAGAAATTTTTGTTATTTAAGGTTGCATCACACCTAACACATACTGGTGCACTCGCCACCTTCTAAAAATAAATTTATGGGTTATCCTAGTGTGCCCAATACGAAGTCGCCCCAAAACAATTTCTGTTCTCCTCTCTTTTTGAAAGAAGAGGGCCATTTTTCTATGCTTTTCCTTATCTGCTTATATTTTTTATTGTTGGCTAAGAGAGGGCAGGACCATCTCTCTTGCCATTTCCTCAAGATGTACGACTTGATGGATCTCTTCATATCTATATGTGGCACTTTGGTTATCTGATACAAATTACTCACAGCCGCTTCCTTTGCATATCTGTCTGCCTCCTCATTCCCGCGAATTCCAACATGAGCCGGGATCCAGCAGAAATACCAATTTACCAATTCCTGCGACACGAAATCCAAACGAGCCACTCCTGGGCCTTTTTGCTACCAGAGGATGAATTGCATACAGCTGCTTTAATGAATCTAATGCACTTTTTGAGTCACTATATATTACAAAATTTTTCTTATTCGAGTTATGAATAATTTCTAAGCTTTAACTAAAGCTGACAACTCTGCAGTGAATATGGAAGCTGACTCAGGCAATTTTGCCTCGTAAATTTCATTCCCATGCACAACTGCACACCCAACTCCACTATCAGACTTTGATCCATCAGTGTAGATCTTCACTTAGCCCATCATGTTTACGGTCATGCTCCAGAAAATTCGCCTTTTTTACCTACTTCCTCAGACTGTTGTTTTTTGTCTATTTTCTTAGAGCATAAGGAAATCTTGGGAATAAGCCATGGGGGTACAGAGGATGGTTTTACTTCTTCAACTTTTTGGCGCTGAATGACCATGTCATTTAAACATTCCAACTGCCTTATTTGAAAAGGTTTGGAAGATCTTTCACCAAATTTTTTAGTCACACTCCTCTAAAATTTTTCGTGTGGGGTTCTCTCGAGAGCTTTTTAGTCGCATGGTGTACCGCAACCCAAGCTCTTCTCTTCGCAGATCTAAAGGAAGTTCATGAGAGTCAATGTAAATACTCTCAACGGGAGATGTCCTGAAAGCACCTGTACATATCCTTAATCCCATATTATGTACTACATCCAATTCCTTTAACCTGGACTTGCAGGCAGATGAATATACCTGACAGCCATAGTCCAGTTTTGATTTACATAAGGAATCATACAGCTTCAATAAACTTTTCTTATCAGCTCCCCAGTCGATTCCCGATACCACCTTTAAAATATTGAGGGATTTTTTAACCTTTGTTTTTAGAGAATCAATGTGACTACGCCACGTTAGCTTGCTGTCAAATATTATGCCCAAAAACTTTACTTCTTTTTTGTAAGGAATAAGACAATCCTTCAGTTTCAAATTTGGGATAGTTTCATTGCGGGTACATCTGGTGAAACGAACAGCCACAGTTTTAGATGAAGAAAATCGGAAACCATGTTCATCAGCCCATTTACTGATGACATTTATTGTCTTTTGCAGGTAGTTACAGGCTGATACAGCGTCGTATGTGGTGACGTAGATGGCAAAGTCATCCACAAATAGTGAAGCCCTAACTGGAGCGGAAACAGATTTCACAATATTATCAATAGCAATGGCAAAGCAGGTAACGCTCAATACGCTGCCTTGTGGGACACCTTCTTCCGTCTCATAACAAGAAGAAAACTTATTCCCGACTCTCACTCTAATATATCGGTCCCTTAAAAAGGAGTGATAAAGTTTAACATATTGCCCCTGATTCCCATTTCATTGAGCCGTTTTAACAATGCCAAATCGCCATGTTGTATCATAGGCTTTCTCCAGATCAAAAATACCCCTACTGTTTGGCATTGATTGGAAAATCCCTGCTGAATCTGATTTGATAATCTCAGTAAAGGGTCCAAGGCTGAACGATTTTTCCTGAAGCCGAACTGAACAGAGGATAACAATCTGTTTTTCTCTAAATGCCACATTAGACGAATTGAATTGAATATAGGATTTAGGCATTAAGCCAAGCACTGGGGCATCAAAGGCCATTCAGCGCTATATAACAAAAATCATTCAATCATAATATCTGTATACTCACACCATTTAGTACCATTTTAACCTTTAATATCAATCGCAACACTTTCATATAATAAAATCTAGATGTGAAATAAATAGGGATTAAAAGGGTAAGAAAATAAATAAAATTAATAAATCAATTATAGCTCGTAATATAACCAATACTTTGTTATAAATTTTCTCAAGTTCAGGGTATTGCAGTTTTCCCCCAGTATATCTCTCAAAGGTTGTCCTGGAGTAAATGTGTCCTCCTCTGAATATTAAAAACAGGACAATCAACTAAAATATGCTTAACTATCCATTGTCCACTTGACAGGTATTACAGTGAGGGGCCTGTCTCTCCCTTCCCCACTCTTCATTAAATAATTGTGCGTTGCATGTGTATGGCCAATACGCAGCCTAGTTAAAATAATGGTATCCCTCCTACTTGTAGCATTACAAGATGACCATTTATCACCAATGGGTGGATGTGTTTCAATTTGTAGGGTGGTCAGTTCAGACCATCGAGCCTGCCACTTCTTTTTACAGTAAAGATGAATCTCACTTTTAAGATCTTTGTAAGGAATACTCAAGGGGGATGGATTACTTAGCCTGAAGCTTCCTTTGCTGCCTTATCTACTTGTTCATTTCCATCCACCCCAACAAAATGGCAGGGACCCAACAGAAGTGAACACTGATACTGTTCCTAGACTGCAGAAGTACTAACCAGTCCTGCACCTCTTGTACTAGATGATGGCCTGGCATAATTTGTTTTAATGAGAGTAAAACACTATTGGAATCCGTAAAAATTGTATAAAAACTATTTTGGTTGCCATTTTTAAAAATATGTTGGACTGCGAGAATTATTGCGTACAGCTCAGCAGTAAATATTGAACAAGAGGATGGGAGTTTCCTTCCAATAACAATATCCCCCACCACAGCTGCACTTCCAACTCCTGCAGCCGATTTGGAGCCATCTGTAAAAAACATGTTTCCCATGATGTTGAGCAGCATGATTTAAAAACTAACTTTTCATTACCCTACTAGGTAAGGTATTTTTCCCTCCTGCCGTAAAACATACTTTAACAGGTGGATTACACCAAGGGGGAGACTTGGGATATCCTACCTCTGCTATCTGTGCTGTTAACAAGCCTACTTCTCTAGCATCATTTTTCAGCTGTACTTCCAAAGGCCTGGGCACTCTGGATCTGTTAGGAGCCCGATCTAAAGGCGCCCTAACATATTTATAGTTAGGATTGTTTCTCACAGCAAGGGACCTAGCTAAATACCTCAAACTCAACTCCTCTCTGCGAATGGAAAGGGGAGGTATGCCAGAATCCACATAGAGACTGTCAATGGGAGATGTTCTGTAAGCACCTGTGCAGATGCGAAGCCCAGCAGTTGTGAACAATATCAAGTTTTCCAAGTAAAGTCTTTGTAGCTGACCCATATATTTGGCATGCATAGTCTAACTTGCTCAGACAACACAAAAATGTATAAATTCTAAGCAAAGTTGTTCTAATCAGCACCCCAATCAAAATGCGATACAACTTTCAGAATGTTCAGTGACTTTTTAACCCTGATAGATAGGTCATTTATATGGGGACCAAATGTCATTTTCTTGTCGAAAATGTCTCCAAGAAACTTGATATTATCCTCATATGGCAAAATACAATCATTTAAGAAAAGGGTGGGGATCTCTTCCCTTTTACGAGTAAGAGTAAAGCGAATGGCTTTGGTCTTCTGAGGTGAAAACATGAATCCACGAGAATTTGCCCATGCGGATGCAGCATTTATTGCAATTTGAAGATTTTGGCATGCTTGTAGTGCAGATGATCCACTACAGTAAATTGCAAAGTCATCAACAATAGTGATCCTTGTATGCCAGGAGGTATGTGACTCATGAGACTATTAATAGCAACAGCAAATAAGGTCACACTCAATACGCTGCCTTGGGGGACACCTTCTTCTTGCATGTAGGATGAAGATAGTTCTGACCCTACTCTCACTTTAATTGAGCGGTTTGATAAAAATTCTTCAATAAAAGAGAACATATGTCCTCCTATACCCCACGAGGCCAATTGCTTTAAAATACCACCCCTCCAGGTCGTGTCATATGCTTTTTCGAGGTCAAAAAAGACACTCACCACCTGGTTTTGGTTAGAAAAGGCATTTGAAATTTCCCTTGATAACATCAGCAAAGGGTCTAGAGTTACTTCGGTTCTTCCTAAAACCCAAACTGCCTGTTTAGATAAAAGATTTTTTTTGATTCTAGATACCACACAGTCTGTTGTTGATCATTCTCTCAAATAGTTTGCATATGCAACTGGTCAAGGAATATGGGCCTATAACTAGATGGCAGTTCTGGGTCTTTACCAGACTTGTGGCCTGGAATTACAATTGATGTATGCCAGGAATCAGGAGATGTATGGGAAGCCCATAGACCATTAAAGGTTTCTAATAATAAATTCCTTGGTATCCAGGAAGATGTGATATCATTTCATACCGGATGCCATCCTCACCTGGGGCAGTTAAAGAAGAGCTAGAGATAGCATTTTGCATCTCCTCCATACTAAAAAGGCAGGTTAAAAGCTTCAGTATTTGAAGAAGCAGGAGGAACAACGATGTTTGATGCTAATTTGTTGAAATGCTGGGGAATAGTTGTCAGCACTTGATACATGGGCAAAGTGCTTAGCAAGAACCTCTGCTACATCTTTGGGGTCAGATATATATCTATTATTTTCCCTTAATATTGGTAGAGGCTTAGGGACGAATTTGCCTTGAAGTTTTTCTAATCTTGTCCCATATTTCCTTTGAAGGAGTTTTGGTATTAATATTAGATATATATTTCTTCCAAGATGCTCTCTTTGCTTTTTTAAAAGTTCTTTTTTGTTTGGCACAGGCTCTGAGGTACGCTATTCTATCTGCTACATAGTTTGTTCTCAAGTATCTTCTGAAGCAAGTTCGGGTCACTTTTCTTGCATTGGCACTTCTTTACTCCACCAAGGAACTACAGAGCATGAGGTAAACCGCATGTTTTAGGTATAAACTTGCTAGCATTATCATCAATAATATTTTCAAGATGTTGATAGGCATGCACTTGGAGATGTAAATTCATCATACTCTTTATTTGGTGTGTGAACAAACTTTTCATAAGCTGCCCAGTCTGCCTCGTCTATCTTCCATTTTGGTGGACACTGAGAAGGAAGATTATGGACATAATTTAACATTATTGGCCAATGGTCACTGCCATGTAGGTGTTCATTTACTGACCAAAGGTAGTCCAATCGAATGGATGAGGAACATATTGACAAATCAATGGCTGATGTAAGTTTGTGGAATCATCATACCTAGTTGGAGAACCATCATTCATTAGTATTACATCATTGTTGTCGAATTATTCTTCAACAAGATTACCCATCTATCGCACACATTTCCACCCCATAAAGTATGCTTTGCATTAAAATCACCCATTAAAATAAAAGGGGCAGGAAGCTGATTGATCAGGTCTTGGAGGTCAGAAAGGCTAAGCCTTCTTGGATTCCCAGCATGATCTAAGAGGAAAAGTTCAAAGATGGTTCAATATATAGCGAGCATAAAAAGTAATTCTTTTTCCGATAGAGTTCTAACTGCACATGCCTAGTAGGTGGCTCATTGAGATAAGGATTGTTTCAAAATTTTACAGATTTGTGTAATAATAAAACCTGTACCACTTGAGCTCTTGCAGCCTGCAAAGGAGGGGATCTACAAAAATGATAATTGAGTCCAGGATTAAATGGTTTGTCACTGATCTTGGTTTCCTGTAGACAAATTACCTTCGTGTCCGAGTCCCTGGTTAAAGTTTTTATTTGCTCAATGCTAGTACTTAGACCTCTGCAATTCCACTGGATAATAGACATTATCTTTTGTTATTATTTTTCTTTGTCTCATTTGTCTTTTGGGACTTTTCAGATGAAGCCATGTAAGGCCTGGAGATGGAAGGCTTTAACTAGGCCACCGCTCTTCTTTTCTTTCTTTCTGTGATCTTTATACAAGTCAACCTTAGGATCATGAGCAGTAGGGCACTTACCTGATTTGGATGAAGGTGAGGAGGATGGGGACCTTTTCCTTTTTGGAAGATCTTGTTTTCCAATCTCCATCAAATCAGGTAGAGATTCTGCCTGAGACAATACATTTGAGGTGGTGGAAGCCACATTGGCTTCCTTGGAGGATTGTGCTAGAACTTCAACAGTTCGAGCACTTGGCCCAGAAGGCTGGGCTACTACCTCTAGGAGAGATGCTCCTATCGGTGACACTACTTTTGGTGTGGTGGAAACCATCTTGATCTCTCTGGAGGTTTGTGCTCTGGCTTTTATAAGCTGAGCACTTGACCCAGATGGCTGGGCTACTACCACTAAGGGAGATGCACCTGACGGGCCAGGTGCTACCACTGGTCCCCCTGTGGTAGTAAGGGGTAGTGGATTATAATCTTTTGGTGGTATCTTAACCGCGTGAGCAAAATTATGTTGTCGATTGAGTAAATGCTTTGCATAACCTACACTAATATGTTCAGCATTTGCTTTCAAGATGGCAGCTTCTTCTTTCTTGTATTCTCTACAAATTTTATCATTTGATTTATGATGATCTTTACAGTTTGCACAGGTTGTATCTCTGTTGCATTGGCCATGTTCTAACAAAGAACAGTTAATACAGATCTTCGTATTATTGCAGTACCGGGAAGGGTGACCGTACTTGAAACAATTAAAGCATTGTAAAGGCCTAGGTTTATATTCTCGAACACATACTTTTTCATTCTCAATAATTATATGATCTGGTATGACAGGGGTTTCAAATGTTAAAACTACCATGCTTGTTTGAGGGATCTTACTTACTTTCCAAACATTAGCATGGGCACATGTCCAGAATTTTCTGGTTCTGAAAATTCATATAGATTCTTTATCAAAAACTACTCCCTTACCATAGCTGAAGCTCATATGTGGCTTAATATCCTTAATAGGATCAATTTCTGCAATCTTCATGCCACAAAGCATGTGAGCTTGAGTATCTGATTTTGCATTAATCAAAACAGATTGCTTAAGCGTATCTGCTAATATCCTTACTTTTAATTAAACCAACTTTTTTTTGTACAAATTTACTCATCTTATAATAGTTATAATTTTCTATCTTCCCAGATGCAATTATCCATGTTGGGGGCTTGGGGGTTCTTACTTCTGGAAGTCCATGCTCTATTTCTTTTTCCAACCATTCTTCTGGTTTATATACCTCTAGGTGTCTTGGTGCTTTATAACATAGAGCCCCAGAAATCAAACAACTTGTCAATTCTTATGCTCTCTAAATTTTTATTTGCTTCTAAAGCAATCTCAAAACTTGAAAATGATACCCAAGCTTCCCAAAAGCCTTTACTACCATTAAGCTCCATTAAAATTTCTTTGATTGCCCCAAATCTACAGAAGGCTTCATGAATTATGTCATAGCTACAGCCAATTGGTATGTTTTTTAAGTGGAGAATTTTCAGATTGTTTGTTGTATCTGGTAATGAGCCAGAACCAGAGAGTAAAGTATTATGTTACTACAAGAATTATTTTCCACCAGTGCCGATAAATTGTCTTTAACAACACTGGTCAGAGAAGTTAATTGTTTTGAGAATCCTTTTTATTGCCGAGGTTGTCAACAGAGCTTTCCTTATTTAAACAAGCCGAAGTCGTCCACAGTGTCTGGGGTTCGCCATTTGATCCAGGGGTACAGGGAACATTAGGTTTACTCATTAATTATTTTGGGGGGAGGGAAGGGGTCATAATAACAATGAAAAAAAAACAAAACAAAAAAAACAATGGAAAAAAAACAAAGTTTAAGGGAAAGAAAATATTTAGACTGTCTGAAATTCCAAAGAAGACACCGTTAGCCTTTCCTGGAATTAATTTCTCCACCAATGACACCTGCGAAAGCAGCTTCCCAAATGTCCACTCCCTACCCAACCACAAAGGGATGGTAACCACTATGATTAGAGTGGCTCAAGT